>NC_056732.1:1609825374-1610075374 GCF_019279795.1 Protopterus annectens | reverse complement strand
CAAGGGTGATTTGCTTATGTCCAACAAAGCAGCAGGTGCCCGTGGAACCCTTGCACGGCAAAAGCAGAATAAGCAGCAACCAAAAAAGAAGAAGCCAGCAAGCGTTGATAATCACCATATCAAAAAATATTTATTGACAAGAGGGAAGAAAACCCCCCTCCTGAAATACTGCTATAGTAGAAACCATAGCAGAAAAAATAGCAACAATGCTTTTCAAACCGGTTTCGGCTCCTCAGAGCCTTCCTCAGTGAAGTACAAAAATGAAAAAACAAGGTATCACAATACATACAAATATATATGGATTGGTCCAACCCACGGTCCAATCCAAACACAGAATTCATAATTGATCATTAAGACCAGGTGCAAACAAAGCTCCAAGTTTGATGATCCATTTTTTCTCCTTGGAGCTAAGTAAATCCTGCCAGAACTGTTTGTCATTACATTTCCCCCTAATACAATCAATAGCAACAAATTTGTATGAAGCAGATGCATGTTGTAGAGAATGTTTATACAAAGCATTGGTAATGCTTCTTTTGATGTCACTTAAGTGCTCACAAATTCTTAGACGGAAAGCTCGAGAAGTCTTTCCCACATAAAAAGCAAAACAAGTGCAGGTCACCAAATAGATGACCCACTCAGTATTACAGTTAACCCAAAACTTGATATCAAAAACTTGTGAGGTATTTTTACTGGTAAATTCATTTGTACGTGAAACCCGAATACAGAATGAACAATGCCCACAGGGAATACATCCAACAATGGGTTTCCCTAATATTGATCGCTGTATTGGTTCCGACAAAACTGAACCCACTCTCTTATAATGACTCAATTTAGACCCAATTGTTTGTCCCCTTCTGAATGAAAAAGAACAATAATCTGGCAACATAGAATGAAGTTTTGAATCAGCTTTGAGGATGTTCCAATGTCTCTGTATGATGTTTTTAAAGCCCTGTGTGTTGCGTCCATATGTGGTTACCAAACGTAAAGGTTGCGACTGCTGACAATTACTCTTATCTTTATATATTAATAAATTTTCCCTATTTAGGCTAGACACCGATCTTTTGGCAAAATGTACCAAACCTGGACGATATCCCCTCTTAATAAATCTACAAGTCAGATCATCTTGGGCATCATGGAAGGATTGTTGGCTAGAACAGATTCTCCTGGCTCTAAGAAATTGAGATTTTGGTATATTTTGGATGACATGTGGTGGGTGGAAGCTGGAAGCATGTAATATAGAATTAAATTTAGGGAATTTCCTGAACATCCTGGAGGACAAGGTGTTATCCTGATTCCTAATAATTTCTACATCAAGAAATACTATCCTCGATTTGTGATAAGTCAATTTAAATTCAATCCCCCATATGTTGTTATTCAGGTATTCAAGAAATTCCATAAGATATTGTTCATCAGCTTTCCACACCAACCAACAGTCATCCAAATACCGACGCCAAATATCCATCTCACACATATAGATATTATGTGTGGCATCATAAATCACAATCTCTTCAATATATGCCATAAACAGGTCTGCATATATGGGTGCAAAAGATGCACCCATAGCAGTGCCCTGCTTCTGCCAATAACAAAAATTTTGGAAATAAAAGACATTGCTGGATAGCACAAGTTCTGTAAGGCCTACCAAAAAAGTGTTAAATCCAGATGGATATAAACCTGATCTAGCCAACCAATAATCCAACGCTTGTAAACCCGCCCAGTGAGGAATGTTAGTATAAAGAGAGGTAATGTCCAGAGTACATAATAACCAATGAGATTGAAGTTGGGAATTGTTGATAATATTCAAAAATTGGGTGGTGTCTTGAATTCTGGCTCGAATTTGACCCAATAATGGCTTTAAATGTACAGTCAAATATTCTGAAAGTGGTTCCGTAAGGGACCCCTGTCCAGAGACAATAGGGCGCCCAGGTGGATCAGTGGCATGTTTATGGATCTTGGGCAATAAATACAGATGCTGTTTTTTAGGTGACTCCACCAATAGCTGTTCCTTAACATCTGGAGTAATAATGCCTTCATCCACTGCCTCAGTTAAAAAACCCTCAATCTGGCATTTAAAGTGAGGAGAAGGATCCACAAGCATCTGTCGATAATATTGTTTGTCCCCCAATTGTCTCATAGCCTCACCATCATAGGCACTTTTGTCTAATATCACCACCGCTCCACCTTTGTCCGCTGGGGTGATAACCAAGTTTTTATTACTAATCAATTGCTCCAAACAACATGATTCCTCAGTAGTCAGATTATTATAGATGACTGGGAAATCTTTAAGATGGCAATGTATGTCCCGAAGGACATTTTTTTGGAATACCCCTACTAAATGATTCATAGGTGGAGTAAAGGTAGATCTTTTAAATCTAAAGTTCCCAACTTTGTCATCAGGCTCATTGGAAACATTATTATCAAAAAACAGCCTCAAATTTAATATACGACAGAAATTGATGACATCTTGTGCCAGAGACTGTTCAGAGACAAAGAACCCTGGGACAAAGTTAAGCCCTTTATTTAATAAACTAATTTGTGCATTAGTTAAGTCAACAGATGAAATATTATGAACATTGGAATCCAAACTTATTGCTGTGTCATCATCTTCAAGAGTGTTTCCAAACTGTGTTTGGATTTTGTGTTTCGGTATCTAAATTGAGAGGGTGTGATAAATTGTGTCTCTTGGATGTGGGTGGTCCCTCACTTGAATGTGAATCACATTCTCCTTCTGTATTTGACGAATTATCGTCACCAGATGTCCCACTTGACAGGCCAATTTTAGTCTTAAGAATAGACCTAGGCCTTTTTCTTTTTGGAGTGGATGCTCTTTTGTCATATCTTTGATCATCCCGGGGCAGTTTGAAAGATACATTCTTGGAATTATCAAAAGGTTTCCCCCTATCGTAATCACCCACATCCCGAAGAAATTTTTTGATTTTCCTATCTTTAAGAGTGATTTCCAGTTTAGACAAATCTGTGGTAAGTTTCTTAACCTGAGTTGTGAAAGAATCACAAGCTTCAAATTTCTTCGTCTGTAGACTAATAGTATCCAAATCCTTAATACCCTGTTGTACCTTACGCCCATAAAAATCGGCCAAAGCATCCACAAATTGGGATGAGGCCAACTGTTGAATATGACCCCAATCCTGAATAAGCTGGTCATCAATATCAGAGACCAAAGGTTGTATTTTGACCCTTAAACCCCGCGGGGTAATATGTTTCTGCTGATATGCCTTAAATAAGCGTAAATGCCACACATTAGTCCTAACCATCTTCATTTGTTTGCCCAATTTGTTAAAGAATATATCACATTGTGCATCCAAATCAGACCCAACCACATCTGTCTCAATAGATGAACCATTCTTGTCCAAACCAAACACAGATAAATCATGCATGTCAGATGATAAACCTTGTATTATCGGTGACAATGCCATGTTCATAATTTCAAAAAAATTTTTAATACCCTAACCAAACCAGTCAAATTGTGCTTCAAAATCAGAACACCTAGAGCAAACGTTAGTTTGAATTCAAAAAAATACTATAAATATAGACACTCAACTGGTCCAATATTAGTCAAAAGTTACATAATAAAATAGGATCCAAAACCAGACCATTATACAATCAATACCAGAAAACGGATCATAAATAGATGATCTGGTGTATATGTATAAGTCTGATGGATCAATAGCCAATCAAGTAGACCAATACTATAAACAGTCCAAACGACCTCCAAAACAACCAAAGGACGTATTACTGTGTATAGGTCTCAATATTTCCAAAAAAGGCCAATAAGCTATAATTACATATACATTTGCATAGATCTAAATATATCAAATGCAGTATATAATCAAATAGATGAAATCCCCTAGTATAGTCAAGGACCAGTCTATCCAACCATAGATCAATCAAAAAAAAATTTATTATCATAAAAAATGACCCAATCTGAACTAAATTATGTTCATTTCAAGCACAATTGGATAAGTCCAGCCAACAATGAATCTACTAGAATGTTGAAATAAACTAGTATGAATCCAAAAAAGACCAAATTGTAGCTAATGAACAAAACATGGTTCAATTTAAGACCCAACCAACACTAACCTAACTAAACTCATATATTGGTAATAGCATAGTCAAAAAATCTGAAAAATAAATATAGAAATACAAAATATCCAACTAAACACAGAATCATTCCATAGTAACGACAATCTATATCATAAACTTGAAAAACCAAATATTAAAAAATATTGGTCTTACCCTAAATAAAGGTAAATCCTACAAAAACTGACCCATACAATATATGTATAGGTCCAAAAATAATTATAGAGAGTTCTATACTATGTAAGACCCCATATATGGATATATATATATCCCATCTACACAGTTATTAAACTAAAGAACCTACCATCCCATAATATCTAATATTTGGAAAAATGTTTGAACAACCTTTCATAATAGGAATCACCACATAATAGATCCGGACTGGAGAAAAATCAACCCTAACATCCGGAAATAATCAAAGCACCCAACTGTAGTGAAAACGCCAAATCTAGCCAACCCGGGCGATTACAGCATTGGTTAGAAATCAGCCTTAACTACCTATTAATCATACGTGCAAACACCTATAAGGTCATTCGCACCGTATAAAATATAACACCAAAGACGTATAGCGTTCGCGTAACACGCGAACCATATACCCTACCAGACAAGCCTGAAATTTTTAAATATAAATACGCCACATATCATACACTCTAGTCAATATGACCAGAGAAAGGAGTTATGACAATAATCAAAAATTAACAATAATAAAACCATACACATACATACGGTCACAAAATAGGATTAATGGCCCGTTCAAAGTTATAGGTAGAAAAAGTATAACCATACACCAAACAGGCAAAAGTTTAAATAAAGACTTGGCGCATAACGTGCTGTTAAATACAGGTGCAAAAACCATTAGATACATACATTTGCCAACCCCAAATGATTAGATTAACAAATATGCAGCCAGACGATAGCCTAAAATAAATAAGGCTATCTATAAGAAAACAAAAACATGTGAGCCAAAATTGAAAAGACCCAGTACATAAAGCAACATATTCAAAAATCATAAACATACCATAATTGATTAATGGCCCGTTCAAAGTTGTAGGTAGAAAAAATGTGGAATACGCGTAAAACGCGGACCATACGTACTACCAAACAGGCGAAAGTTTACATAAAGACTTGACGCATAACATGCTGTTGGATACAGGTACAAAAACCATTAGGTACATACATTTGCCAACCCTAAATAATTAGGTTAACAAATAGGCAACCAGACGATAACCTAAAATAAATAGAGCTATCTGTAAAAAAACAAAAACATGTAAACCAAAATTGAAAAAACCCAATACATAAAGCAGTATACTCAAAGATCATAAACATACCATACTGATGTATGATACAATTGAAGTCCATATATAGTACAACAATGTCCAAAACCAAATAGTTGCAATAAGTCCAAATCAACGAAAAAGTCGAAACCTCTTGGTGGAAGTCATCATATGGTAAGCCCAAACCGGAAATGAAATGACGCAAACATCCGGAGCATCTGAAAGCACGCAGACAGTTGTATCGTCACCAAAAATAGTCAAAATAACTTCTTGTAGCAGTCATAAGAGATTGTAAATGACTGAATATTGTGATATTATAGCAGTCATAAAAGATTGTAAATGACTGAATATTGTGATACCCATATGACCAAATCCAAAATCAGAAGTCAAAAGTCAACTAGGAATTACAAATCAACAGCGGTTCCCAGCAACTGTAAAAGATATGTCCAACAAAGCAGCAGGTGCCCGTGGAACCCTTGCACGGCAAAAGCAGCAGCGTTGATAATCACCATATCAAAAATATTTATTGACAAGAGGAAAACCCCCCCCTGAAATACTGCTATAGTAGAAACCATAGCAGAAAACAAAGCTCCAAGTTTGATGATCCATTTTTTCTCCTTGGAGCTAAGTAAATCCTGCCAGAACTGTTTGTCATTACATTTCCCCCTAATACAATCAATAGCAACAAATTTGTATGAAGCAGATGCATGTTGTAGAGAATGTTTATACAAAGCATTACTGGTACGTTTCCAAGGAGAAAAAATGGATCATCAAACTTGGAGCTTTGTTTGCACCTGGTCTTAATGATCAATTATGAATTCTGTGTTTGGATTGGACCGTGGGTTGGACCAATCCATATATATTTGTATGTATTGTGATACCTTGTTTTTTCATTTTTGTACTTCACTGAGGAAGGCTCTGATTGAAAAGCATTGTTGCTATTTTTTCTGCTAATAGCAGTATTTCAGGACCTCTTGTCAATAAATATTTTTGATATGGTGATTATCAACGCTTGCTGGCTTCTTCTTTTTTGGTTGCTGATTTGCTTATGGTCAGACATGACCAATGAGGGGGTGACCACTGGTGTGGACCATCTGTCTCCCATGTTGGTAATGACCAGGTCTAGGATATTGAAGCCCCTGGTGGGACAATGGATTAGTTGATCCAAGGCATTGGAATTTATGAATTCCAAGAACCATTGGGAAAAGGAGTTGGTACCCGAGTAGTTTTCCCAGTTAATGGCAGGGTAGTTGAAATCACCCAGTATTAGGGTGTTTGGTTTTATCTTAATATTTTCCAGTATGTTTAGAAAGGTGTAGTGAGAATCTTGGGGCATGGTGGGGGATCTGTAGCAAGCTACAATTTGGATTGCAGTCTTACCTAGTGTTAGCTGCACCTGGAGAATTTCAGATGCATTGTGTTGGGCAGCTAGCCTGGAGGTGTGAATATCCTTGGTGAATATGGACACTCCTCCACCTTTAGTGTTTCAGTCTTGGCTTTGTGGCCAAAAAGTGTGGTAAGAGTTGCAGCCTGGTATTGCAGAGGTGCTCTCTGGAGCCTTGAACCAGGTCTCAGTTACTGCACATATAAACATAACTCAGATTTGCTTACTGTTTGTTATATATGTTTACTGCTGCTTATTTGTACTTACTTGTGCCTTATTCGTTATGACAGTACCACTTTGATTGAATGGATTTGGAGAAAAGTCCCATGCGATACTCAAGTTCACTTTTACATGTTATTATGTCAGTTTTTCAGAAGAATGACATTCATTCCACATGGAAAATGATATGTGCTATAGTTGAACTTGAACTGTGAATGCCTGTTTGTTAGGCGGATGCTCTAATAACTACACTATTGGTGTGCTGCTTCATTTTGATGTATACCCATGGTTCATAGTTACCCGAACACACGCCTCAACACTTCACTACGCATGCATATACATCTTCATGATTATTTTCTTTGATCATACTGTTGAATGACTGTGCTGTCTGCTATGTTTGTTAAGTATAACTGCCATGGCTTAGTGGTAAATCACATTGGTTGTGGTGTGTAGGGTCCTGGCGTCGAGCCTTGCCAAGACGGTTTATTGTGTTGCTGGGCAGAACAAGGGCCATTGGACAAAGGGTGAGTACAACACATTTCAGCAGCGGTTTTCCATTTCACCATGTGTAACTGCTGCTTCCCGTCACACAAGCACCTTCTCCATTCTTACTGTGATACTTCATTCCAGTTCAAATTTCAATGGTATTATATCATTATACAGCATACAAATGTCAGACTATGCTCGTATACGGATTCCGCGTTGTAAATGGTGTGTGCTGCTGTCAAACTGGCAACGTCTGCTCATTAGGTAGATGCTCTAGCCACTACACTATTGCTGTGCTGCTTAATTTGCATGTATACCCATGGTTCATAGTACCCGAACACACACCGCAACACTTCACTAATACAGCAGTCATCCATTCTCCAGTTGGAAAATAACCACACCACTACACATGCACCACACCCTACTCCTCTAGACACATCCCGTATGTTGGCTTACTCCAAGTATATTCAGACCTCCCAAGTTTATAGTTCTGGAACATATGTTCATATAATGGTCAGGGTGTTCAAATAGTCTTCCAGTTTTTGGCTCATCTGACTGGAGACTGGGACTGTCCTGTACCTGTTTGAAAGTCAGACTTAGCACATGGACAAAGATAGTCCCATTATTAGCATCCTACCTGTGGTTGGAGATGCAGGAGGTTTGCTCACCTCTGGCCAGCTTGATATGACAGCACTAAATAATACGGGGGTTCCACTGCTGTTTTCCTTCGCATTCATTATGAATGCTTTATTGTGACCATGTTCATTCTTCATGGAGATATATATATATATATATATATCTGTCTGTAAATACACATGCATATACACCTACATGCTTATTTACATTTCCCATACTGTTGAATGACTGCCACTTACTGCCGCGCATACCTGCTTACGTCTGCTTGAAAGTGCCTTAATCACCCTATATCCAACAGCCATTTTTCTGGGCATCATATAAGATTAGCAGCCCTTGCATGGCTTGCACCCAGGAACAGAAACACCATAGTCACTGGTTTAACCACTAAACCATCCGTGATACATTCTGCATGGATGGTAGTTAGGATATATGACTTTACTACAGGCATTCCACACTACTGGCAACAAATGTGACAGTCGGTTGGTGTACATATGTATAATACATGTTAATGTTCATATGTTTCTGAGAGACATATGTATACATTTGCAAGTATACATATTTATGAATAGGACACGTATTTGACAAGTACTTACATGCATGTATGTGTGATGTGTAGCTATGCGAATATAAGTATGTACATTTATAGATATATGACTACATATCTGGGTTATACATGGCCATGCATAGGAACACCTGCATCCGGGAGGGACCTGTACCGTTTGTATACAGGGGTTGTGTGCATCATTACGATGTGGAACCTAGACAGGGTATACATTTTGTGGGAGTGTACTATTTGGAAGATGGCTATGGGGAAGCTTCTTGGGAACATGTGAAAGGTATATATTCCTGATAATGCACGTGGGGAGACGTGCATCATGGTCAGGTGTTTAATCCCAGGTCGTAGGTTCTGCAGGACTGGGTGGAGGCTGAGCAGGGTTGTGGACAAGTACTGCTAATCCGACTTGTGGCCGGATGTCAACGGGGGTGGAAATCGTGTTGTGCCACCAAGTCTAATCTTGAGAACAGACACCAATGAACTCCATTCTTTTGGTTATATGAAATGAGGGAGGGTTATACATGCATGGGATACCTAGTTTGCAGGCCTGAGACTGCTTAGGGTGAGACTGCCTACTAGATGTGAGTAGGGGGCACTATGTGCAGATATGGCTGGCCCAAGCTAGCAGCCTGAGTATGGGTGGTTTTGATGGATGTTCAGCAAGGGGGGGGGTGGTGTGCTGTGGAGGGGACGATGCGTATTCAATTATGTATCCAGGTGTGTAGGGGTTGGATTGCTCAGTTCAGGCCAAACCATTATGTGGTGTGAGCCGGTACCATTTCTGTACATGTGTATCGTACATTTTAATGTTCATATGTTTGTGGGATTGTGTTCTGCAATATGACCTGACAGGGTGTATTGGGGATGTGAATGTATGTTATTTAGTTTCCTTTTGGATCCTCCCACTGCTCCCGCATACACCTCCAGTTCACCTATTGTACATCCGACCCAGTCTCCCCTTGGCGGATTACATTACCCATCACCACCCCAAAAAATCCACATACACACCATTCATCCCTTCTCTGGTTGTTAGCCCTTGGCACAGACAGCAGTACACATAGCCTACTCTACATATCTCTGGTACCATTATGGTTTTGAGGCCAGCCCTAGCATATTTGGTCTTTCACATGCTGTACTTAATGCACATAGGTACACGCAATTACTTATCTTTCATAACATGGTAGGTTGACCCAGGTTATACCCATTCATTTTTGGGCTGTCCAGACAAGGATGACTCAGACCGCGAATGGGCAGATATTAAGCGAATGTTCTAACCATTGGGCTAGGCTTAGCAAAGGGCAGCGGTGCTCAAACATGCTGAGTTTTACTTCCACTTGGTATAAAAAACAACACTACAATGAAATATGGACATGGGGTTTTAAATGTAATAGTTCTAGGGACGGGGGCTCAACATTCAGCTATGTGCTTGTGTGTTTACTCCTGTGATTTTATTTTGGTGTTTGCGGAACTCTTGTATTCTTTGTATATATTTCAGTATCCACGGACCCTGACAGGATTGATTACTATTAGATGCAGGATGTACTAGTCAGCATTTTAGGTTGCGCGACTGTAGCGGGCATGTTCACACCTCTGTGCATCGCTTAAACATGCCCCCTGCACTCGCGCACGTTTCCTGTGCACATGGACGGTGCGGCAGTGCGCCTTCATTAATATGCATATGGTGCTGCTGCGCCATCTCTACGCCACACGCCCGGCGCAAGGCTAACACCGTCCTTGCGCTGAGCTTCATGAATCCCGGGGTTTATCACAAATAAAAACTCATTTTTAATTTTTAATTTATTTTACATTTGTTTACCGGGAAAGTCTGACAGGACAAAATGTCCTTTTTCAGCAGAGGCCCTGGGAGAAAAGCTCCACATTTAAAAATAACAGTAAGATACATAAATGTACAGATACAAATGTTAATTCAATCTCAGATACAAGCACAAAATGAAAAATACATGTTTATACATTTCATTAATACAATCATATAGTCTAGGTAGGACTAAAAAGTATAGCAGCACTGTGATTGAAGGTAAAAAAAACAAACAAGTATACATATGTTAGTACGAGGTGTACAACTGGTTGCGTTCTTTTAGCTGGTGTAAGACATCTATTTCCTAACCAGGGTTTGTGCAAGACCAAGTCCAGGATTTAGATAGGTGTGATTTAAGATTTTTTTTTTTTAAGTTGGAGGTGTTAGTAGTTCTGGTATTTAATACATACATTTCCAAGCTCTTTATACAAGTTTAAAATGTGTAGCAACCAATCCTTCAACAGAACCTATTAAACAATAAAACACTGCTTATTAAACAATTAAAAACAATTGAGCTGAAGTCAAATGAAATCTTAACCCTTGCTTACATAGTCAGTTTCCTATCTGCCAAAACACTTTATATTTATAGTGTAATTTAGACCTGGTGGATAGTCTGCAGCTAATCTAATCTGCCACTCAGTTTTTTTTTTCCAACTTGATTCTTAAAATTTCACCCTCTCATATCGTCATTAACTATTTCCAAGAATGCAAATAATTTTTTGTAGGTTTTGCATGTAATGGAATGCCTATATAATGCATTGTTTCCATCTTTAGTTCTAATAGTAAATATATGCTCTTTTATTCTTTTACCTAATGCCCTTGTGGTCATGCCTACATAAAATCCTGGGCAACCTGAGCACATAACAATATATACTACACCTTTGGTGTTACATGTGAATCTTCCAAAAATCTTGATGGTATGAGATAAATCTTCCAGCTCCATGTAAGGCCCTTCATGAATAAAATGTTAAAATTTCATATGTAAGAATACATTGAGTAAATGCTTAGAACCCAGTGGGACAAACAATGTAAGACAGCATAGCAAGAAGGTCATGCGAGATGGATCCAGTTATTTTCTGTGGTTGTGCAACTGAAGAAACACAGAAAGGAGGGGTTGTAGGTGTGGCCATCTGAGTACAATGCCTACATTTTTAATACTAATATGATGATGATGATGATTTTTATTAGCAGTAGTAATAATACTATTTTCTTATTATTATTATTTATAGCCAGGTAAACCACTAGGCAACAAAACCTGTTTTAGCAGTGACCTAGGCATACATTCTGGTCAAGTGACTTATTAAGCATTACATTCTGGTTAAGTGACTTATTAAACATGACAAATAAGGCAGAGAGTGATAGAATCAAACACATAAGATGAAGTATATTTGTAATCCATACCCTTAACCCTACACACTAAATTATCAGACACAACAGCTTAGAATTACACTGTTTATATCTCCTTTGGTGTATTCACAATAGTTTTTATTTTCATAGTAATATACATTATGTTTATTTTATAGTGGCAAACCTTCACAATCCTGGTTTAACACAGCAGTTTAGCACAACATCAGATAAAAATGTAGCTTTTCACTTGGGTAGGCTTGGATCAAAATTGCAACTGAACATATCAAGGCAGAAATGACATTGAGGATGACAATTTTGCCTGTACACATTGGCAGTCATAGACTGTCTATACATGGGTTGTATGTGTGACTATATGATGCAGGAATGTCAAATCACTGACACCTTTGAATATCAGCAGTAACCACAGACTAGATACTTGTGAACAGTCAAAGGCAAATTGTCTGTCTGGTTTGCATAGCACGATGCATAACACTTTGGCATGTGATATCATCTTCTACTGAGTTTGGTATCAGTGGACAGGGGACATAGGCTCATGCAAACTTCTACAGGTGTCTGTGTGCAGACCTTTATAGGTGTGTGTGTCCTCTAACATACAGGGCACCTATCATATAGGTAATGTGGACCACAGTAGTGACAGCTTTGCACTGTGTGGCACTCAGTTAGGGCCCCAAATCAATTTGTGGTATGTTCTTCACCCTGAAGCTTTTTCTTCATGTGTTTATATAATTAGCTAATTAACCAGAATAATGAATTGATAGTAGGATAGTTCCCTGGTGCTGCCCCCACCCCCCCTAACCTCAGCAGCAATTTCTTGTCATGTGACCACTTGTGTGGCTGACATTACTTACACTGTCATAATGGAAACATTGTATCTCAATACTCTGAATTTTAAACTTAAAATCCATTCAAAGATGACAAATATATGCAAATATAGTTAATACAGAACAAGATACATGCTGGATACATTCCTTTTGAATGTAAATTAAAAAGTATAAAAAATTGATAATGACAATAAAGCCTTGGGGAAAAGCCACATAATGAGTTTGTGGAGATAGCTGGAACAAAAGTGGAAAAATACTTTTAATGGTTAAAGCTTATAATCTAATTAGGAAAAAGTACACTAGAGTTGACTGAATACTAAACTTCTACTGGTCTCAGTGTACTCTCACAGAAGCACCATTACATTGTATGTTAGAAAATGCTACACCGTGTAAAGTAAAGGCAAACAAAACATTACAGCTGAGGACAGAGACTTCAATAGCCGTGAGGGGAATTTGTCAAATACTCCCCTAACATCCTTCAGAAGCACTGAAGTAGAAGCTGCTCAAAGAAAATTTATATACACTTGAAAGGGGATGTTTAAAAAACGATGAGTTTAGAACATTCATTTATTCTCTTTGCCAATTCAATCCAGTTCAAGGTCGTAGGAAATCTAGAACCTGTTCCAGCAGTCAAAGGTCATAAGGTAAAGAAGCCAATCCCAGACAAAGTGCCAGCCGTCAGAGAATGCACACACACATATATCAAAGGCAATTCAAAGGATGGCCATGTCGCCTATTCCATATTTGTGGGATACAAGAGGAGACCCATACAAGTAGTAAAATCCATGTGGACACAGAGAAAATATAATGGCTCCATAAAATAGTAACCCTAGTAGGAAATGAACCAGAGAACTAAGTACTGTGAAGTAACAATACTAACCGCTTCTAAACTGTTCCTCAAGGTTTTAAAAAAGAGACTAATATTTTAGCAAAGGAGTATTTTGTCTTCACTTACAAAGAATGATGCTTATAGTAGATAGTCGTCTAATGGGTGCTATTCACTATATCAATGAATCATGACAATGAATGATGAAGTCACATGCATTAGTGCAACTCTATGTTTATGCACAGCCCAGTATTTACATAATTCTTTCATGCTGAGCAAAATAGACTATGAACAAATGATGTATTTTTTCATACTCAAAAAAAGCTTTTATACACAGTAAGTGATGTATTTATTTAGTTAGTTAGGTAGTTGTCTTTTGTTAACTGGGTTAGTCCAGCTGAGCTGGTGGCCTATTTTCAGTGGAGACCCGAAGAGAAAAGCTCCATATACAAAAATAGCAACAACAAAGTTACATTTAAGTAATAAGGGTATGATACATTCATGCCATAATGGAGAAATTAAGAAATACATACATAGTAAGATGAATACATAACTACATATATTCATGCAATAATGCAAATTAACAAATGATAACATTTAGTATAAAGAACAGCTAAAAAATGAGTATGTGCAATAGGGCATCAGAAGGAGGAAAAAAATAACCCCCAAAATATCTAAATAACTTAATCAAGTTGGTAGAGAGGGAGAAAGAGGTGTAAAGTAGCAGGATAAAAATAAAGGGGAGAATGTACAGGAGAGTCAAGAGTGAAAGAAAATAGTCATAAGAAGAGAGGGGTGGACAGTATAGTAGGTATGGAACAGAAGGAGTCGGGGGTTTAGGGGGTTAAGTACTGAGTTGCTCAGTAGCATAGCTGAGGGTACTACAGCATTAGTTATATAAAGATATTTTACAGTAAAGTGAGAAAAAAGTTAGTCAAATTAGTGGGGGAGTACGTGTTAGGTAGGGTGATGACAGGTGCAGGAGGGAGTGTTTGCAAGGTAGTTTTTCAATTTTCTTTTGAAATGGATCAGAGTTGGGATAGTGCATAGATTAGCTGGGAGTTTGTTCCAAATTTGAGCTAAGGAACATTTATAAAGTAATCTACCTATTGTTTTGTTAGGTCTGTAGGTGTCAAGTAGCATTTGGTCAGCACTACAGAGAGACCGAGAAGGTGTATATAGGGATAGGAGGGTGGACAGAGAGGGACAGTCTGCATATTTGTAAAGAAGGGACTGTGTCATCTGTAGTTATGAAAGCTGGAGTAGTTAAGGGAATTCAAACCACTGCACTTGTTTAAAGGCAATGCAGTGATGAGATTTGTAAGGGGAGTTACAGACATATCTAGATATTTGGTTATAAGTTGGTTCAAGTTTAGTTAAAAGACTTACTTGTAGGTGGGTAAATATGGGGGAAGCATAGAGTAGGCAGGAGAGGAGGAAGACTTGAACAAGTGAGGTCCTAGAGGTGATGAATAAGAATTTTTTTATTTCTATACAGTAAACCGAGTTTTTGATTTTTTTTTTGATAGATTGTTGGATATGGTGGTCAAATTTTAGTTGATCATCACTTGTAATTCCTAGAAGTTTGGTGTGAGAGTCTGCATGAATCATAGTATTGTCAAGGGAAGAGAGACTGACGGATGTTTTAAGGTTGTACATAGACTTTGGAAGGAAAAGAAGCTTAGTTTTTTGGGTTAAGGATGAGTTGGTTATTGATTAGCCAGTGTTCAATTGTGTTAAGAAAAAATCTGTGTGGGGGACTGATGTTTAGTAGGATTGTTGGAGAGGGTACTTAGAGTAGAATCATCAGTGTACTGGATCAGGGAAGAGGTGCAGTGGAGTAAAGATTGTTTGTAGAAATATTAAATAAGAAGGAGGCCTAGAGTGGATCCTTGGGGGCACCTATTTGGATAGGTAGGAAAGGCGAGCAGGAGGATTGCCATCAAACAGATTTATAGTCTGTTAAGGTAACTAGAGAACCAGAGAGTAGTGGAAGTGGAGAGACTGAGTTCAGTGTTTAGTAAGCAGCTTGGTGTGGGAGATGGTGAAAAAACTTTGAAGAGATCAAGGAATAGACATGATACCAGTTTATTATTATCTCTTGCCTCTGCTATAGTCTGGGTGATGGATAGAAGATCTGTAGATGTGCTGTGTTGGGGCCTAAACCCATGTTGAGAGGGGTGAGGACATTTTCCTGAAGCAGATATTTAAGTTGCCTATGAATGCATTTCTCTAGAACTTTACAGAGAGAGGAGAGGATGGCTATAGGATGGAAATTGGAAGGGTCGGTGGAGTTATCTCCATTGCGCATTTGAAAAATAAAGGAAAAATGACTTGTTTACACCAGAACCCGAGGAGGTGATAATGATTTTAAATCCTTCTGATACATGCCTCGCAGAACTACCAGGCACCCCTCCTCATGAGAAATGTAAAAAATAGCAATATCATGACATTTCCTACCTTATACACTAGAAAGAGACTACATTTTTCTTTAAATATGTAATCAAACAGCTAAGAGGATTTAATAAATTGTGTTTGAGATATTATAATGATCTAGCATCAGTTGTGTGTATGAATAAAGCCTTGTCTATGACCCAGGTGACCCGAGTTCAATGACTGGCTGAGGCACTTGGCAGAGCTGGCTGGCAGAGAGGGAGGGAGGAACACAAGGATGCATATAATTCTTCACAGGAAAGGCACTGGCATGATGCATGCTCAAAAGGGGGCTTTTGGTAAATCATAACCATTATTATTTAGTTTTCACAGGAGCAATGCATCGGAGGTCCATTTCCCGATGTGAGTAGAATATCCATCTGCCCAGAGGAGTGGGGTTGGGCCAAACACCCTGATTATGAGGGGTAATTCTACAGTCTATGGGAATGAATAGGTACACTCTCATTAAGGGAGGGTTGATGGATAGTAGGAAAGGGATACAAATTGCTTAAAACATTAGTATAATAACACATGTATTTTGGGATGTGACCTTACTTGTGGGTATATTAATATTTATTACTATTTTCTAATATGAATTTTATAAAATATTTATCTATTTCTAAACTATATATATATATGTGTGTGTGTGTATGTGTGTGTGTATATATATATATATATATATATATATATATATATATATATATATATATATATATAATAGCTAGCTAATTAAAGAGTCAGGATAATGTATTGTTAGTAGGATCTTTATACTTAACATAAATTACAGTGGTTTGGTATTCATCTTTTAACATATAGAAGGCAATCTTGCTGAGGCACTAGTTCATGCCTTAAGAAATTATTTAATAAAAGTTTATTTCTGCACCTATTACAGGCTTGCAAGTTTGTGATGTAAGTTAAAGAAAAAATGAACACACTGTCCCCAGTCTATCGCAAGCTATAGTAATCTGTGCACAGCTCTGAGGCTTGGGAAGAAAAATTACAGAAATAAGGACATTGTCCCTAGCCCCCCCCCCAAAAAAAAACAATAACGACCTTCTGTGCCATCTCTGAACAGGGCTGATTTTAGACTAGTCTGCACATCGAGAGAGAGACAGAGGTCACTACTAAATCTGTGTCAAAATCCACTTATACAAGCTTGGAGTGTTGGGACCACCATGCCCATAGAAGCTCTGAAAGTCTAGCTGTTCACCAATGCATTCCATGCCTTATTTTTCTAAAGATGACTTAAACTGAGCAAATCACTATAGGGTCAGTTACTTTCATGCAGATAGCCACCATCTCCACCAGGCAGATGTAGCCACTTCTGTGCACAGTTCAGACATCTGATTGTGATAGAAAAGGATGGACAAATAATGTAGTACTCCTTTGCTTTTAAGCACACAGTAGCTACACATTAAATTATTCCACATTGTTTCACATATTTGACATTAATCCTGCAAAGCCAGAATAATGTGAAAGCAAAAACAGGCAGCTAGTCTACTTTATCTGTGCATTTCTCAGATGTCCATTTACATAGTCCATCTTACTTCATACAAATGCACACTAGTCCTGAAAGTCAGATAGTGATTGTTTAAACTGAGCAAACAACAAGAGATCAGTTACTTCAAAAGACAGCTCCAACCTTCTCTCAACAGTTATACTTATTTCTGTAAGCAATTTTCATTTAACTATGATAAAAACAATGGTCATGTTTTGTATTTCAGCTCTGTGAACTTCCACGCAAGCAGTAGCTTCTCCTTAATGTATTCCAATTTACTTTAATCAAATCACATTAATCCTCAGAATGCACACTAGTCCCAAGAAGTCTGATACAGCCTGTATAAACTGAGAAACATTTCAAGTGGGTCCATTACTTTCCACAGACAGATCCCACAACCACCCAACATTTTAAATAAAAATGATGGCTGTGTATTATGTTTCAGCTTTGCTGCATGGAAACAATATCCACAAAATAAAGTATTCCAAGTTACTTCACATAAATAACGTTAATCCTACAAATGCCCACTTATTAGACCTGCAATGCTGGATAGTGACTAAATAAACTGAGAAAACAAGAGGTTAAATTACTTTCTAGACAGCTCCCCTCCCAAGCAATTATAGCTACAAATGACTGTATACATTAAAGTTCGCAAAACTTATGTTACACCCTAAAGGTGTGCACAGTAGCAAATCCCACTCCTGTGCTATAGTCAGTTACCTATCCACTACTTTTGTGTAAGTGCAAGATGTCAGTGTTCATTGCCCCCTCACTGTAGAACTGCAAGGCTCTTAAAATCTGTTAGTAATAGTGGCAGCTTCCTTCCTGCATATAGGCATTCCTGTCTCACCTTCAGTTATTCAAAGCTACTCATAAACTGCAGAAAAATGATGAGGGATGTTTAATATAAATTACACCATGTATTCCAACTTTATTCCGTGGAAACAATAGCCACTAATTAAAGCATTCCAAGTTGTTTCACATAAATGACAGTAATCCTGCAAATGCACAGTAGTCCAGCAATGTTAGAATAGGGATTGTTTAAACTGAGAAAATAACAGGTTCAGTTACTTTCTACAAAAGGCTTCCTGCTAGGCAGTTATAAATAAAAATGAAAGCCTTGAATTGTAGTTCATCTTTTTTCCCAAGGAAACAGTAGCTGCACATTAAAATATTCCAAGTTGCTTCACATAATCCTGCAAATGCACACTTGTCCTGCAAAGCCAGAAAGTCACTCTTTCAATTTAATAAATAAGAAGTTGGTCATTTACTTCCATAGGCAGCTTCCATCCAGCAGAAATAGGTAAAAATGACAGCCATGCCACTCAACCAAAGCCCCTGAGGCAAAACAGCATGCCCAACACACTAGTCATAGGTGACTCGATAGTGAGGCACACTGATGTCCCACTCACTAGGTTGAATATGGAGAAAGTAACAGTCAGCTGCCTGTCAGGCGCCATGATCCACCACATAATGCACGCACTCAGGTCCCTCAACAAACAGGTACAAATATGACTGTCATAGTACATGTGGGTGTGAATGACCTGAGATGTACCTCCCTGGACTACATGAAAAGAGACATGGAGGAGCTCTCGGATTATGTAGCCAGGTGGGTATTACCCTAGCTTTGAGCAGCATCCTACCATTACCCAGAATTATACCACAGTACAAGCAGAAAATGATTGATTTTAACAATTGACTAAGTTTCTGGTGTCATTCTAAGGGGATCCAGTATCTGTCTGCCTGGGATGACATGATTGACAGACCTTGATGCTTTGCCAGAGATGGCCTGCATCTGTCACCCCTAGGCTTCTGGATACTAGCCAAGGCTCTTGCCACCCCTATAGTGCCTTTTTTTAGGTGGTGTTCCAAAGACCAAATTACCACCATAACAGCTACAAACAAATGCAATTTGAGGGTCATGCTGCTCAATGCTAGAAGTCAATCTCAAAATGCACTCACTCGAAGTACTCCTTAAAATGGAGAACAGACATTTATGCTGTAAAAGAGACCTGGTTCAAGGCAGCATAAAGCACCCCTGCAGTACCAGGCTACAACCTATTCCATACCTTTCAGCCCCAGAACTTGGACCAAAGCTCCAAAGGCGGGGGTGTTGCCATATTCATAAAGGATGCGCACACCTCCAGACTGATAGCCCAGCATAATGCATCTGAGATACTTCAAGTGCAGCTAACATTGGATAAGACAGTGATTCAGGTCATAGCCTGCTATAGGTCCCCAACCATGTCCCAAGATTCACACTCCACATTCCTAAGTACCCTGGAGAATATTTTGGCCCAACCTTACACTCTTACTGGGCGACTTCAACTATCCCTCCATTAACTGGGAAAACTACTCATGTACCAATACACTTGCCCAACACTTTCTGGAATTCATCACTTCCAATGCCCTGGATCAGCTTGTTCTTACCCACACTAGAGGTAGCAACATCCTTGGCCTGGTCATTACTAACAAGGGTGACCGGTGCTCTACACCAGTAGTCAACTCCTCCCTGGTTAGATCTGATCACAAGCTAATCACCTTGGAGATCCACATCCCTCCCACCCCCCCAACAAAGGTAACCACTATGAAAAACTTCTCCAAAGCTAACTTTGGGCTCCTAAAAACAGAGGTGGCTAACTTCATGGCACCCATGCAAATGGAGAATAGTTGCATGACCACCAAATCATACACCAATGCACTGTATGAACACGTACACAAATACATGGATCTCGCCATACCCAATAGAACTAAGATGCTCTCCTCAAAAAAAAGGAAGCCAATCTGGTGGCCCCTTTCTATAAACAAACTCTACAATAGAAGGAGGAAGCTGATGCTGAATAAGGTGAAGTCCCAAGACTGGAAAAACTCCCTTATCAGCCTCAACAAAAGGTTGAGATCCCTCATCAAATCCTCTAAAGCTAGCTATGAAAACAGAATTGCAGCAGATAGTAAAGACAACCACAAGGCCTTTTATAATTATGTAAAGAATCTCCATGGCAATACCCAGATTTGCTCTGAGCTACTGCACAATGGTACCTCCTATACCAAGGCTCTTGCCACCCCTATAGTGCCTTTTTTAGGCGGTGTTCCAAAGACCAAATTACTACCATAACAGCTACAAACAAATGCAATTTGAGGGTCATGCTGCTCAATGCTAGAAGTCAATCTCAAAATGCACTCACTCGAAGTACTCCTTAAAATGGAGAACAGACATTTATGCTATAAAAGAGACCTGGTTCAAGGCAGCATAAAGCACCTTTGCAGTACCAGGCTACAACTTATTCCATACCTTTCAGCCCCAGAACTTAGACCGAAGCTCCAAAGGTGGTGGTGTTTCCATATTCATAAAGGATGTGCACACCTCCAGACTGATAGCTCAACATAATGCATCTGAGATACTTCAGGTGCAGCTAACATTGGATAAGACAGCGATTCAGGTCATAGCCTGCTATAGGTCCCCAACCATGTCCCAAGATTCACACTCCACAATCCTAAGTACCCTGGAGAATATTTTGGCCCAACCTAACACTCTTACTGGGCGACTTCAACTATCCCTCCATTAACTAGGAAAACTACTCATGTACCAATACACTTGCCCAACACTTTCTGGAATTCATCACTTCCAATGCCCTGGACCAGCTTGTTCTTACCCACACTAGAGGTAGCAACATCCTTGGCCTGGTCATTACTAACAAGGGTGACCATTGCTCTACACCAGTAGTCAACTCCTCCCTGGTTAGATCTGATCACAAGCTAATCACCTTGGAAATCCACCCCCCCCCCCAACAAAGGTAACCACTATGAAAAACTTCTCCAAAGCTAACTTTGGGCTCCTAAAAACAGAGGTGGCTAACTTCATGGCACCCATGCAAATGGAGAATAGTTGCATGACCACCAAATCATACACCAATGCACTGTATGAACATGTACACAAATGCATGGATCTCACCATACCCAATAGAAAGGAAGCCAATCTGGTGGCCCCTTGCTATAAACAAACTCTACAATAGAAGGAGGAAGCTGATGCGGAATAAGGTGAAGTCCCAAGATTGGAAAAACTCCCTTATCAGCCTCAACAAAAGATTGAGATCCCTCATCAAATCCTCTAAAGCTAGCTATGAAAACAGAATTGCAGCAGATAGTGAAGACAACCATAAGGCCTTTTATAGTTATGTAAAGAATCTCCAAGGCAATACCCAGATTTGCTCTGAGCTACTGCACAATGATACCTCCTATACCAAGCCAACAGATATTGAAAATATACTGGCGGACAGATTCAGTGCTAACTTTACCCCCCCCCCCCCAAAGGAACAATCACAATACCAGTAGATTGCCATGCACCCAGTATTACTGCTGCACAGGTTAAAACAGCACTGGCCAAGGCCAAGAATACAGTTTCTATGGGACCAGATAGTATCCCTTGCTGTGTTCTACTAGAACTTCAGACTGAACAGGCACCTCACCTGTTTACCCTGTTCAATCACAGCATCACCTAAGGCTTTGTCCCTACCGAATGACACACTGCTGCAGTCATCCCTCTCCACAAAGGAGGAGTGACTACAGACCCCAGGAACTATCGCCCCATTAGCCTGACAAGTCTGATATGCAAAGCTATGGAACGCATCATGATAGACCTAATAAACAAGGATATAGAGAATCTCCAAACTCTGGATCCTACACAGTTTTGTTTTGTGAAGGGTAGATCATGCCTGCTCAACTTGGTTGACGACTTTGAGTCAGTCACCGGAGCTGTGGATGAAGGTAAGGTGGTTCATACAGCCTACCTTAATCTGTCCAAGGCCTTTGATACCATGATACCATTCCCCACTCAGGAATCATAGAAAAACTTACTAAACTAGGCATCAACCCCTATATCTCTAGGTGGGTTGCAAACTGGCTCACAGATATAACCCACAGTGTGAAAGTAGCTGACGACAAGTCAGACTGCTGACCAGTCAAGAGTGGAGTCTCACAGGGTTCGGTCCTGGGTCCTTTCCTGTTTGGTATCTACTCTCTTCCACTCTCACTAAGACAAACGGAAAACCTAAATTCCTTCAAATCTGAAATTAAGCAACATCTTATGCATCTGTGGCTCTGCTCCTGTGAAACTCCTGTCTAAGATTATATGCTAAAGTTTGGTTGCTCTTTATTATGTATGTAATACATATGTAATGGAACCTACATTTCTTCTGAATAATGTATGCAATATCGTGCTACGACTTCTAATATGAAAATCATGCTAGGATTTTATTTCTGAAGACTCTGTTTTCTGTCTGTTATGATTTTTATTTTATTTGTTATTCAAAGCACATTTGACCATCCTATCTATGTTTCTATCAGAATAAATGTGCAGTACTCTTTAATGTATTCAGTGTAATTTGCTGGAGCTTTTCTCTCTGGGACACCGATGAAAAGGGGCTTCTGCAAAGCCTGACATTCCTGGACAACAAATGAAATCAGCCACTCAGTCAATCTCCAGTGCATCAGAAAGCTTATTAAGGTAAAAAACGTAAATAAAGAAAACAATCTCTACCACTAGATTGTTAGCCTTCCAACTAATAAATGTCATACTGTTACAGACAGACTCCCATCACGGATGTCTGTCATGTTCCCACTACCCAAAACAATATATTCTAAAGAAAATCTATAAATGCTACATGTTCATGTGATTTCAGAATCCTATAACAATCTTCTTTACAGACTATAAACTTTACAAATTATAGTCAATATATGTGTGTGCGCATGTGGGGAGTTAAGGTGCAGTAAAACAAAAGCAAAAGCAAATGTGTATTTATTTGTTTATTGACATTTGTTTTCTGGGAGTGTTTATCTGGATAATTTTATCTGTTTTCAGCAGATGCCTGAGGAGAAAAGCTCCACAAGCAAAAAAAAAAAAAAAAAACCATATGCATAGGTGAAATTGACATCATATTGCAATATAATATAAATACATAAATTAATACAAATATTAATGTGCATATAACATGTAGAATACACATATGCCATCATTAAAACAAGAAAAATACAGTATCATTTACGACTGAAACGTATTTGGCATTATAAGTGTGACAGCTTATTACTCGCTTACAAAGCAAAGGTTATAATGGAAAAACTGAAAGAGTGGATAAGGAGAAGATGAGGAAGAGAAGATAGAGAAAAAAATCTGAAATATCTCAGTGGAAGTGCCACCTTTGTTGTGGGAGTGATATTGCATTTTATCCTGATAGGAACCTAGGATTGCTGTATTGATCTGTATATAAGGATGGAGACGCAGTATTCATTAGCAGCAATTTTGAGGTATTTATACAGGAAGATTATCAGCAGAGGGTGATCAAGGTTAAAGTTTGGATAAAACAATTTTATGAAGGAGGTGGCAACAGATTTCAATGTGAGGGTATTAGTGGATGGGGTAGACATGAGTCAGGGGAATCAGGAAAGGATACATTGGCGAGGGCAGCTATACTGTCAGTGAAGTAAGAGTTATACTTAATGGCTGTTTCTAAGAGGGAGTTACTGGGCAAGGGTTAAGGACATTGTTAGTTCCTGTGTGTAAATTTTTTTTAATGGCTGAATGGAATTTTTGGGGGTTAGATTTATGGTTATTTTGCAAATCCAAATAGTATTGCTTCTTATCAAGGCTGATATGCTGTTTGGTAAAGTTGTGAAGTTCTTTAAATTGCTGTAGGCTTTGTGGTGTTTTATGTTTCTGCCACTCTCCATCTTTTATCTCTATTTTGAATAAGACTTCTACTCTAATTATTAAGCCAAGGGGAAAATTAGATTTTAATCTTCTTACATAGTGCTGCAAGGCTGTTTAGGATGATTCATCTAGTGGCAAAGCTTTTAGAATAGTGCAGTTAACTGAGTTCAGAAAAGCTAAAAATGATGCAGGGTTAAATTTTATGAGATATTTCTGTTTTGATCACTTGTTTGGTATGGTGAGTAATACATCTGAAAGCACATGTAAGGGATTAAAGAAGGGTCCCTGATGCAGTGTAGTTGTAAAGATCAAAGATCCAAATCCAGTAGAGAATGAGACTAATGTCCTGGGATTTGTTGTAGGGAATAGGGAAAGTAATAAGCTGTTTGAAGCCATGAAGGCTGATGCGGGAAAAGGTTAGTTAGAACTGAAAATGTTCCATTTAATGCTGACATCACCTAGAGTGACTGTTTCATTGGTAATACGTATGAGAGCCAGTAAAGGATGGCTTCAGTGATGGATAGATTGTTTCTAAGGGGGAGAGATATATAGAACAATTTTACAAATGAGTTTGTACTCATTTATTTTCATGCAGGATATAAGTAGATCTGCATTGCTGAATTTGGGCAGAGGTTTTGTAAGGGGAAGACACTTCATACATATTTAAGGTAGAGGACAGCCACTCTTCCAGACTTCTTTGTTGAACCTGTTAGCTCTAATGATACTGCATTCGGAGGGAAGAATTTTTGTGTCTTTTAAATGAGCTTTTAGCCATGATTCAGTAAGGATAATGATATCTGGTGCATAATGGGAGATGCAGGCATACGTATATTTATTGAGGTAAAGTAGAGTTCTTGGGTCTATATCAGAACAATGAAAGAGCATATGTGCAACTACATAAAAGTCGACAAATACATGAAACCTGTAAATAGCGAATGGCCACATAATCAAAAATTTTCCTATTGAAAAAATTCACATGGCCGTTCAGAAAAAAAAAAAAATAAAAAAAAATTATCAGGTGGGGGGCTTCGCCCCACACACCCCCAACAAGGGAGGCTGTGCCCGCCCATACCCCCCCTAACTAAATATACCAACTCCAAGATCGCACTATAGCGAAGGAAAGGGCAACTCCATCTAGCTGGCCAACTACCTCCTTCCCTGTGACATTCATCGAATCACTTAAATTAAATGCAGTTAGATGAATATGTGTCTCTACGTATTCGCTCAAAAGCCATTTTGTGTTTCTAATATAGACCCGAGTTGTTTGGAGTTTTTAGATGTGGCCAGAGGAGATGTTAGGGATGGTGGTGTCATGACTGAAGCAGGGCCTAGGTTAGGATGTATGTCACCACATAGGTTCTTGAAGAATATTGGAGGGTGTTAAATGGTTTTATAATGGTAAATTTTAATTTTATTTTCATTTTTTGCTTTGTTCTGGGGTGATAGTGATGAGAGGTAAAAATTGTGTTTAGAAAGTAAAGAGTATGCGAGCTGCTAAATGGATGTAGAGGACTTTCTGGTGAAGAAGTTTGGAGAGAATGGTTTGAATGAAGGCTTATGGTAGGTGAGGAAATTTGGGGTATAAGAGCAATTTGATATTCTGTAAGGAGAGAAATTAGTTGAAGAAGCTGAGTATTTCAGCTAGTGAATAGCATATTTATTTGTGATGTCTCTTGACCATTCTCGCCTTGCCAGTACCCACCTTCAGGCAGCACCTCCTTTCTCTACATACAGCCATCTGGAAAATATTGTACATCTGTTTATTCTTCCAACTAAGGCATACAGTAAGTCACTGTAAGTATTATACATGCAAAGAATGATGTATTAAAAAGACTACTCCTCTTTGGCATTTACATCTCTGAAGTCAAGACCTATGTCAGTGGTCTCTGGTTGACTAAATTTGCAGATGATTGCAAATTAGGAGCTGTCATTAAATCTCACACTGACATAAATGTTCTCCAGGAAGGGCTGACACAGACAAACAACTGGTGTCAGAGTCATGGACTAAAACTAAATGCCAAGAAATGCATAATAGTATCCTTTGGGAAGTCATCTACCCCTGGTAACTATCATACTGACAACACAGAGTTGACACAGTAGTCGGGAACGTAAGGACACATAGAAAGTAATCTAGCCTTTGACCATCGTGTGTACAGTAGTTAGGAAATCGTTCTATGTTGGTCAATTTATAAACAAAGGTATGGCATCTAAGTCCAACAAAGCCATTGTTCTACTGTATTCAGCATTCATCAGACCTATCAGTGAGTGCAATGCCACCTTTGGTATGTACCTAACCAGGCATATCCAACAATTGGAATGTCCAGACAGGTTCCTCGCTAAAAGAATGCAGGGTGTAAGTAAAATGTCCTATCCAGACTGCCTCAAGGCCCTATTCCTGTATTCTGTCTCCTACAGTCTTTTGAGGAGAGATCTATGCCTGGCATACAGGATATTGTCACACCCGATGGAAAACAATCCTTTCCAGATGGCTGTATGCAGAGAAAGGAGGTGCACCCTTTGATGCACCTCCTGTATATTCACCAAAAAAACAGCACCAGAATTACCCATTCTAAAGATTTAAACCTTGTCTGTGATATAAATAAGACCTGCTGGTGAGACAGGTGTGTATCCCAGAGACTACCGCTCTCTGCAACAGGCTCCCCATCCATGTGAACCAGAGTTCCTCCTTAACCCAATTAAAGTGCAACTTAGAAAATTGGATGGAGAACAGGAAAACCATTCCTGGTTTGGCACCTATGTCTCTAATGGACACAGGCAACCTGTAAATGGTTAATGTCCCACGCCCCTGCTTGTAAGGTTTCATCTACCAAGCCCTTGGTTACACTTATCAAGGGTATAAGAACTTGTCAGAGATTTGGGATGCATGGCTAGGCTCAAAAAGGCTCTTGTGGTCATTAGCATAATAAACCCGGTGAATTTGGGCACACTAAGTTCATAGGTTCCATAGGTTCATTGGTTGACACTAGGCTATCTGCCCTAGGGCATTTATAAGCCTAGCCAGAGTGTGTTTGGCTTTCACCACCCTTTTAGATTAGTTGACTGTGCCTCTGTATAGTAGGTCACAGAAGGTAGCCCTTTTAAGGTTAGTTTACTGTACCTCTGTCAAGCAGGGACACAGAAGAGATCCCAGGGGTAAACTTATGATCTCCCATCCACTCGTCAAGATTTCTCTTGAAGAGGGTCAGTGAGGGGCTCTGCCTAACATGGATTGGGATTTTGTTCCAGAGTGAGGGGAGCCTCTGGGATATGGATCTGTCCCTCCAGCATGTCCTATTTATTTCTGTGCTGAGGTTCAAGTCCCTGGAGCATGTAGCTCTAAGGGATTTGGATTTCCTGAGGTGAAGCATGGCCATTAACTCTGGGTTGGACATGGCCTTTTACGTCAGACACAGATTGCCTCTGAGTAGGCGATACACAACTGAGTAGAGCTGGAGTTTCTTTAGCCGAACTGCATAGGGCATCTGTTTGACCCCCTTGATACTTGAGATACTTTTGGGGTCTTTCCAGTTGCTGCAGGTGTCTGGTAAGGTACCTCCCAAATGGGGCATTGTATTCAATTATGGGCCTGATAAGTGATGAGTAGAGGGGCACAATGACCTCTCTCGATCTAGATGTGAACCCTTTCTTGATAAGGTGGGCTATATAGAAGGTCTTTCTAACCACTTTGGCAACGTGATTGTCAAAGGAGAGATTACTATCTACTTGGGTCCCCAAGTCCTAATTACTTCTTCCGTACTTAATGGATTACCACCTATGTGGTAACTTGTGGGCACTTTGTTTTTCCCAAAGGGGATGACTATGCACTTTTTGGCATTTAGCTTTAGGCCATGGCTCTGGCACCAGTTATCCATCTCTGTGAGACCCTTTTGGAGGATGCTTGTGTCAGCCAGAGAGTCGATTACGGGACCCAGTTTGCAGTCATCTGCGAACCTGGTCAGCCATAGTCCACCCGTGTTAGCCTGTACCTCGGAGAAATATATACCGAACAAGAGAGGTCCCAGGACTGAGCCTTGTGGGATGCCACTTGTAACTGGTTTAGTGTCTGACATGGCACCTGCTATTCTGACCATGTGGGTTCTATCCCTGAGCCAGTTTACAACCCATCTTGTGACATAGGGGTTGATATTTAAGCTGGTGAGCTTATTTATGATGCCCGAGCGGGGTATTGTGTTGAACACTTTTGCGAGGGCCAGGAAGGCTGTGTGGACTACCTTCTCTTCATCTATGGCTTTGGTAACTGTTTCAAAGAAGTCAACCAGGTTCAAGAGGCAAGATCTGCCCTTAAAGCCGAATTGGGTAGGATCCAGTGTCTGCAGGTTCCCAATGTCTTTGTTTATGATTTCCATGATGATATGCTCCATAGCTTTGCAGACCAGGCTAGTCAGGCTTATAGGGCGATAGTTTCCGGGGTCTGTTGTGGAGTGAGACCACTGTTGCTGTACGCCATTCCTTGGGTACATATCCTGTAGTAAGGCTGAGATTGAAAAGTGACTTCATATGAGGGTTTAGTTCTACTTGGAGCTCGAGTAAGACGCAGGCCTGGGACACCGTCTGGTCCCATTGATGCTGTGTTTTTTGCTTTGGAGAGGGCAGCTCTCACCTGTGCATCTGTGATCTCAGGAAGGCTACACTCTGTTGGGATAGACATTTGCTCTTTTGGGTGGGAAGGGGGGGAGAAGTTTGCACTGAACCTTTCTGCCAGGACGTTGGCAATGTTTGTGGATTGTGTATTTTTTGTCATTTTGCACTAACTCAGAGCATATCTGGGAGTTGCCTCCCAGGTTTCTGACATAACTAAAGAAGGCCTTGTGATTAAACCTCAAGATGCATGCACTCGAGACTCTCTCTTTTTCTTTAGTGTCTTGTGCAATTTTTCTTTTGAAGCTGTCCTTAGATGATTTTATGAGGGATCGTAGTTTCTTGCTAGTACTGATCAGAGATGCCTTCCCTTTTTGGGATTTTGCTCTATCATGTAGTAGCTTTCTCCTTCTGTTGTATAGCTTATTTATGGCCAGGGTCCACCAGATAGGTCTCCTGCCTTTGGAGGAGTGAGTCTTGGTTTTATTTATGATAGCATGCTCCATGCATTCCTGTAGCTGTCCATAGAATGCTTTTGTAAAGGATTCTGCATTTTGGGCCATATTTTCCACTGGTCCAGGGGCTTTGAAGGATTACACCTCAGTTTTGAGAAGTGTGAAGTTTGCTTTTGAGACGTTCTTCACTGTGGTTTCCTTGGCTAGGGGTGGGGATGGAATATGGATGTCCAGTGAGATTTGTTTATGGTCAGATCTTACCAATGAGGGGTATACCTCTGGTGTGGAACATAGAGACCCCATGTTGGTGATGGCCAGATCCAATATGTTTTCCCCTCTTGTGGGAGTGGTGACCAGTTGTTCCATAACATTTGAGTTTATAAATTCTAGGAACCATTGGGTGAGGGTGTTTGGACTTGAGTAGTTTGCCCAATCAATGTTTGGGTAGTTGAAGTCACCCAATATAATGGTGTTTGGAGAGACCTTCATATTCTCCAGTGTTCTCAGGAAAGCCGAGTGAGGTTTCTGAGTTTGGGATGGTGGCCTGTAGCAGGCTATAAACTGAAAGGCAGTTTTGCCCACTGTTAGTTGCACATGGATGGTCTCCGATGCTTCGTGCAGTGCCACTATCCTGGAGGTGTGGGTATCTTTGATAAATATGGATACTTCCCCTCCTTTTGTGTTTCGGACCGAGTTTTGGGGCCGGAAAGCATGGTATGAAGTATAACCTGTTAGTGCTGGGGTGCTCTCGGGAGCCTTGAACCAGGTTTCTGTTACTGCACAGATATCGATATTCTCCATACTGCGGAGAGTCTCGAGTGCATGCATCTTGAGGTTTAGAATTCTGGCATTGAGCAGCATTACCCTTAGTTTTTTTTTCCTTGTGTTGTCTATGGAGGTGGGTTTGTCTTTTGAGCCTTGCCTAAAAAAGGCACTATGGGGGAGGCAAGAGCCTTGGCCAGTATTCGAAAACCCAGAGGTGACAGGTGGAAGCCATCCCTAGCGAAGCAACGTGGCTTGTCGAGCATGTCATCCCAGGCTGACAGACACTGGATCCCCTTTGAATGACACCAATACTTTAGCCAATTGTTAAAATTGATCATTTTGTCTTTATACTGTGGCATCATTCTTGGTGAAGGTAAGATGCTACTCAAGGTCAGGGTCATACCGGCCTGGGCTACATGATCAAAGAGCTCTTCTACATCCTTTTTCATGTAGTCCAGGGAGGTACATCTCAGGTCATTCACACCAGCATGGACAATGACGGAGTCATATTTGTACTTGCTTTGGAGTGACCTGAGTGCTTGTGTTATGTGGGGGATCCTGGCACCCGACAGGCAGCTTACAGTGACCTTCTCCTTGTTCAGCCTGGTGAGTGGGATGTCAGTGTGTCTGACAATAGAATCACCTATTACAAGTGTATTAGGTGTGTTGTTTAGCCTTAACGGCTGTGACTGTGTGGCACACTGACTTTCTGAGCTATGTGCTACGTGGGTATTGTTTCATGGTAGGGGTTGCTTGGATGTCTGCTTTGGAGGTCTCTGCTGCTTAGGCAGATTTTTATTTAGAGCCTCCGAGTATGTTTTTGTGTGTTTATGTGTTTGGTTTGCTGATGCGATAGGTCTATGTGAGACTGGATTTGTGGTGTGTGTGGTTACCTTCTCCTCCTGACAGGCTGTGCCAGTACTGGGTTGAGAGAGCTTAGCCTCCAGTTTGGTTATATAGTTGCATCTCTCACATATATTTGAGCTTGTTGGGAGGAGGAGAGGGTGGCCTGTATACATAAGGCAGTTGTAACATTGCCTCAAGATTCCCAGATTCACCAGCTGGACTGGAGAGTTAACCCAAAACTGACCTTTGGACATGCCTGAATAATATAGGGAACTACTTATTGACTGATCAGAAAGAACCAATAGGGAGCAAGTGCTTAAAAGGAGTATAAGAGGATGTAGTGCTTAAGTTTATTTGTGTTTACCTATGAGATTACTTATACGAGCAAGTGCAGGGCTTTAGAATTAAAACAGAGTGCTTATTTTGAGATTTAGAGCAGTTCTAAGGGAAAAAGTGAAGATTAGACTTTGTGGAGCCAGGAATAGTTTAAACCTGTTTAAGCGGCGCTGCCCGACGCTGCTCTGTGCGCAAGACTGCGCAAAAATAGAGTTGCAGGGTTTTAAGAGAGAAAGATCAAGGAGTTTGGAATTGACCCAAAATGCCCAATAAAACTACAGCTTCTAGGCAGTAAGCACTCCTACAGGGACAGGCAGGCTGCTCAGTGTTAACCACTGCCACTGGTGAACACAGAGACTTCCCTTTAGCCCAAGCAAGCACTGGCTTCCAAGAAACTTACAAACAGTTCAGAACAGCAAATCTGTAACTGAACTTTCTTAAATTTCAGAAAGTGGGAAAAAAGCAAGATTTTTTTTTTTTTTTTTGTTTGTTTTAGTTTAAAGGTAGCAGAGATACACAAGTAGCAAAATAGTCAGAACAGTGCAATGTATGACCCCACACTTGAGTGCTAGGCCAGAGTCAGGTAAAATGCAATTTTAAGAAAAAAAACGATTTTAAATTAAGTGCAACACAGGAAATGCAGTAAACAGGCTCTAGATGTGTTCTAAATACTGTTTCTAATACATATATCAACTTTAGCAAGCAGCAATTGCCTCATGTACACAGACAACCCTCTCCTCCTACCACCCAACACTACAACTTGTGAGAGATGCACTTACATAGCCAAAATGGAAGCAAAGCTCTCTCCACCCAAGATTGAGCTAGACAGTCAAGAGGAGAAGGTTAACACCCACACTACACCTGAAGCAACACATAGCCCTTCTAAACCCACACCACCAACACCCACATATAGCAACACTAAATCCACATATGCAGAGACCCTTAACTGTAACCTGCCCAAGCAACAAGGACCTCTGAAGCTGAAACGTAAACAAACACCAATCACAACCATAGTGTCACATAGTTCACAACACCAGTGTGCCACCCAGCAACAGCCCCTAAGGCAAGGCAATGTACCTAACACTTTAGTCATAGGTGACTCTATAGTCTGGCACACTGATGTCCCTCTCACCAGGTTGAACAAGGAGAAAATTGCAGTCAGCTGCCTGTTGGGTGCCAGGATCCGCCACATAACACATGCACTCAAGTCACTCCACAACAAGTACAAATATGACTGTCATTGTCCATGTTGGAGTGAATGACTTGAGACATACCTCCCTGGACTACATGAAGAGAGACATGGAAGAGCTCTCTGATCATGTGGCCCAGGCAGGTATGACCCTAGCCCTGAGTAGCATCCTGCCCTTGCCCAGAATGATACCACAATATAAGAACAAAATGATTGACTTCAACAATTGGCTAAGCTTCTGGTGTCATTCAAAGGGGATCCAGTATCTGTCTGCCTGGGACGACATGATTGACAGACCACAATGCTTTGCCAGAGATGGTCTGCACCAGTCGCCCCAGGGATTCAGGTTACTGGCTAAGGCTCTTGCCACCCCTATAGTGCCTTTTTTAGGCAAAGTTCAAAGGACAACACCACCACCGTAACAGGTACAAGCATGCAAAATCTGAAGGTAATGCTACTCAATGCTAGAAGTCTAAACCTCAAAATTCAATCTCTCGAGGCACTCATAAACATGGAGAACATTGATATCTGTGCAGTAACTGAGACCTGGTTCAAGGCTCCAGAGAGTACCAAGACCAAAACACTAAAGGTGGAGGAGTGTCAATATTCACCAAGGATATTCACACCACCAGACTAGTTGCCCAACACAATGCGTCTGAAATTCTCCAGGTGCAACTAACACTAGGTAAGACTGCAATCCAAATTGTAGCTTGCTACAGATCCCCCACCATACTCCAAGATTCTCACTACACCTTTTTAAACATACTGGAAAATATTAAGATAGAACCAAACACACTAATACTGGATGATTTTAACTACCCTGCTATTAACTGGGAAAACTACTCATGTACCAACACCTTTGCCCAGCGGTTCTTGGAATTCATAAATTCCAATGCCCTGGATCAACTAATCAATAGTCCCACCAGGGGCTCCAATATCCTAGACCTGGTCATTACCAACATGGGAAATCGATGCTCCACACCTATGGTCACCCCCCCTCGTTAGTCAGGTCTGACCATAAGCTAATCAACCTTAACATCCACATCACACCCCCACCCCCCAGTAAGGAAACCTCCATAAAAAACTTCTCCAAAGCCAACTTCATGCTACTCAAGTCAGACGTGACAAACTTCATGACACCCATGCAGATGGGAACTGAAAGTTCAACTGCTGAATCCTACACTAAGGCACTGTATGAGCACATCCACTCATGCCTGAATTGTGCCATCCCAAATAGAACCAAGATGCTCTCATCCAAAAAAAGGAAGCCAATCTGGTGGTCCCCTGCCATAAACAAACTTTACAACAAAAGGAATAAACTGTTGTAGAAAAGAGGAAAATCCCAGGATGCAAAATAAAATCCTCCAAAGCTAGTTACGAAAATAAAATTGCCAAATATTCCAAAGACAACCACAAGGCATTCTATAGCTATGTCAAGAATCTAAATGGTAATGGTCAGATCTGCTCTGAGCTAAAACAGAATGGCATTAAATATACTGATCCCAAGGATATTGCCAATATCCTGACAGATTGATTCAGTGCCAACTTCACCCCCCTCTCATCCCCTAAATGGCCCATCTCAATACCGGAAGATTGCCAAATTCCGGTAATAACGGCCACACAGGTAAAAAATGCACTCTCCAAAGCTAAGAATACAGCATCCATGGGGCCAGATGACATCCCAGGCTGTGTACTACATGAACTACAATATGAACTGGCACCTCACCTAAGTGTCATGTTTAATCATAGCCTCACCTCAGGTTTCGTGCCCACTGAGTGGCGCAGAGCTACAGTTATCCCACTCCACTAGGGGGATCCACCTTGGATCCCAGAAACTACCGTCCCATCACTCTGACAAGCCTTATCTGCAAGGCCATGGAGCGTATTATCATGGAACTTATAAACAAAGACATTGGCAACCTTCAAACACTGGACCCCACCTAGTTTGGGTTCGTGAAGGGCCGATCTTGTCTCCTGAACCTGATTGACTTCATCGTATCAGTCTCCAGAGCCATGGACAAGGGTAAGGTGGTCCACACAGCCTATCTAGACTGTGCCAAGGCCTTTGTCACCATCCCCCACTCTGGAATCATAGATAAACTTACTAAGCTGGGCATTAATCCCTACATCACCCAATGGGTTGCTAACTGGCCTACTGATAGAACCCACACTGTAAAAGTAGCAGACTCCAAATCCAGCTCCAGACAAGTGAGAAGTGGAGTAACTCAGGGTTCAGTCCTGGGACCACTCTTGTTTGGCATCTAATTCTCTGAAGTACAGGCCAACACTAAGGGACTCTGGCTAACAAAGTTCGCAGATGACTGTAAACTGGGAGCCATTATTGAATCCCCAAATGATGTGGATACTCTACAAAAGGGCCTTACAGAAACAGTTGCTTTTTGCCAGAGCCATGGGCTCAAACTCAATGCCAAGAAATGTATAGTTATCCCCTTTGGTAAAAAACATGCATCCATGAATTACCACATAGGTGGTAGTACACTAAACACCGAAAGTGTGATAAGAGACTTAGGGACACAGGTTGACAGTGGTCTCACCTTCGATAACCACATCACCACAACAGTCAGGAAATCCTTCTGTGTGGCACACCTCATCACTAAGGGCTTTTCATCCAGAAAAAAGGAGGTCATTGTCCCACTGTACTCATCCCTCATTAGACCCATTATAGAATGCAACGCCCCGTTTGGTTTGTACCTCTCAAGACATCTGCAACAACTGGAAAGTCCGCAGAAATACTTCACTAAAAGAATCACAGGCCTAAAGCTGATGCCCAACACTGACCGCCTTAAAAAACTCCAGCTATACTCTGTCGCATATCGTCTACTCAGAGGTGATCTTTGCTTAACATACAAGGCCATATCAAACCCAGAGATGTTGGACATGCTACACTTAAAGAAATCCCAATCCCTCAGAGCCACACGCTCCAGGGATCTAAACCTTGTCATCCCAATAAACAAAACATGCTGGAGGGATAGGTTCCTGACCCAGAGACTCCCCAGACTCTGTAATAGATTGCCCATACATGTCAAGCAGAGTGCCTCTTTGGCCCTCTTCAAAAGGAACCTTGACGATTGGATGGGAGAAAGGAAATTCACCCTGGGGATCATGTCAGTCGCCCTGCTAGACAGGGGTCCAGGGAAGTAAATAGTGTGGGAAGAAATAGCCAGGGAATTGTTATGGCTAGGCTTGTATAGGCCCTAGGACTGATAGCCTAGTATCAACCTATGAACCTATGAAACACCTTTGAACATATGAACCAATAACACTCTCACAGATTTTCAAAAAGACCTTGAATGACTGGAAGGGTGTCCACAAATTCATCCCTGGGCTGACATGTTTAATCCATCAGGAAGCAGGAAGTACACTGTCAGGGTAGGTATTGGCATGGTGCAGATGGTCCTATGACTGACTTGACTTTTAACTCATATGATCTATGATCTACAGGATCCCTATCATTAAACTTGGTCATTGGAGCAGCAGAACAGATGTTTATGAACTTTTATCTATAAATAAAACAAAGGGAGTGTGTTTATATTTCTTAATTTGTCTGTGTATTTTTCAGTTAACAAACCTGTCTAGGTTCCCTTATGCAGTGTATCTATAAAAGACATTTAGAGCATATTCCATTGAAACACAGCTCTAACACTGACATTCCTCTTTAAGTAATAAGTCTATGTCTCTAATTGACACAGGCAACCTGTAATGGTTCACCTCCAAGTCCCCTGCTTGTAAATGTTTCATCTCCCAAGCCCCTGCCTACACTTATCAAGGGTAACAGAACTTGTCAGAGATTTGGGATGCATGGCTAGGCTTAAAAAGGCCCTTGTGGTTGCTAGCCTAGTAAAGACCTATGAACATAAGAAATGGCATTTTGACTTACCTTACTCATTTTGTTAAAGAATAGCTGCTTTAGTTTACACTTTGGAAATTTCTCCAGAAAGCATAATGTGTGCAACTGTCTATTTATGAATGAATTTAGAAAGTAGAAAATGTGTGATATGAGTCAGAAGTCAAAGAGTTTCCAGTAAGGCCTGAAAAAGACAAACACAAAGATTATAATCCTCAAATCACCAGTATTTAGAGTATCTGAGAAGGAGGTATACAATTTAAAACGGTGTGCCTTACAAAAGCAGTTTCACAAAATAAATTCTCATAATTACTAGTAGCTTATGTAAATGGTGTAGACAGGCCCAGGGAGGAAAGAAGACATGTTGTCTCACTGCACACAGTTTTAATGCTGAGTGGAAACATTTTTTCAGGCAATATGCAGACCTATTGAACAAAAAGTACCATTGCTTTCTTTAGGTTTTATAACATATCATCAAAAGTTGGGAAATGAATCATACATCATTCTGTCACGCTCAAATCTTAACTCTGTATTTTCTGCTAACTCCTATCCTCCCTCATCTTATTCTGTTGACAACTTCCCACCCTACCTGAAATTGGATATAAAAAAACAAATGAGTGTTTAACTATCCACCATTACTGCAATAGCATGCTCCAGTTCTTCATAAATTGCTTTCAGTGATCCTAGTTTCATCTTGGATTGTGATGAGTTGGCATAATGCCCAAACGGTGGCTTCCTGCTGTCTGCATATGTTGCCTGAGACCCTCACATCTCTGCACCCATATAGGATGTATGTGCTGTATGATAATGGTGCTCAGCATGGATCAGACTTGTAGAGTTAGTCCTGAAAACATTAATTTCCTCATTTTATATATGCAGTGAAGTGAAGCGTGTATCCTAATGGCCTACCCATATATCACATTATGCAAATCCAGAACCATAGCAAGTTACGCTGGAACCATATGCTGTTCTCCAGTCTGATATCCTCTCAGCTTTATCTTGAGTACCAAAAGGAAAACTCTTTTTTGTTTAACTGTAATAAACCACTTACTTGCTACAGATTATACCACACAGGAAGCACTGCAGTGCTTCACCCTTGACCAAAACTGCAGTATTACATTCATTTCTGACTGCCGGTACTGCACTAACAAACTGATTGGCATTTGCCAATCAGGGACCCTAACATCCTAAGCCCAATCAGGGACCCTAACATCCTAAGCCCAGAGCAACTACATTGTTTGCCCCATCCTACCTATGTCTCTCTGTAAATCCATGTATTGGGATATTTTTATTTAAGTACATCTTCGGCATGTTATGAAAAACCTTTTTGTACATGATATGGATGTGATCAAAACCTTCCAACTAAGCATATCCATTAATCTATACACTTCTCAGTCATAGTTAAGTCAGCCAAAGAAATGTCATCTGCACATTGCATGCATCTAAATCAAGCCCCCTTGGAAAGAAATCTAGTGTTAGATTAAAAAAAAAAAGCAAAGAAAGAAAAAATAATACTGCAACCAGGGAATCAAAAACATTACTGGCAAAATGGACATAATTTATTCTTTTAGACCATTTGGTGGAATTACCTTAAATTAAAAATATACCATGAGACTTACAAATTCTAGTACTACTAAGATAATATCTTGCTTTAGCAGCGAGCATGAGCCATGACATTAATATACATAGTGAGGGAAAGCACATAGTAAACAGAGATCATTACAAGAGGGGCAAGGAAATATTGACCACCACAAAATCATTTCAGCTGGTGGATCTGTCAGCTTAGACCATCCTTTGTGAGACCTCTGCAATACCACAGCACTTCTGCAGATGCAGGAAATGACCATAACAAGTGGTACAGGCAGTGGCAGCCACACAAAATATCAATTCAAAACACAAAATCGCAGTTTCTGACCAGCAGTAAGCACTGCAATCTGAAAACATAAAAATGGAGACACTATAGATCCAAAAAAGAAATAAACTAATATGTTAAGTACTTTCACTTTATAACTATAAACTTCATCAGAACACAACTATGTGAAAAATATACCATTTAAATAATTCAGAACATGTGAACAATCATCTTTAAGCAATGTCTCAAAAGCATCTTAAAACAGTTTAAAAAAGTCAACTACTATGTGGTACTTGAAAGCATTTTTTGATACTTCTGCATTCATTAATCAATGAATCATCTGCAAATAACTTTTTAAAACCCTCCAGAAGCAGTTTAAAATCGACAACTATAGGTATTGAATAAAATATTATTTCTGACACATCTAGATTTTAAAACAAATTTAATACATACATGGGTGATGAACTAAAATGCAGATCCCATTCCAGCTTTCTTCTTTTTTTCACAAGGAATATCACTTCAATGTGTACCAAAGTCAACATAGAAGATCACCCATGACACTTTCATAGTAAGAGTGTGTGTTCTAAGGAGTGAAAGCATACCTTAAATGGGATCATTGAAATTAAAACAAGGAAGCAACAACTACCCAGAAAATCATGTCAGCTTCTACCCACATCAGACTTTAAAATCATGTGACATCCCTATTATGCCTGTGTAAGAACTATATCCAGTTAGCAGTCATCATTTGATATCCTGTTTCACATGCATACCTCCTGTATAACTGTATGTCAATTTCTACCTTTCTTCTCTTACATCATGCGGTACATGAACAAAGATTGCTGTTGTACAAATATTGGTCTACACATGTGCTGTCTGGATAGGATTTATGTCAGTATGCCAAAAGAAATTTCAGAGACTCACAATACTGTGAAATGAAATCACTAAAGGACAGTTTCAGTCATCCTCAGAAATTATTTTATTCAGGGGGACCCTTGTACAAGCCTCCATGTGGGGAACATACCTTAGTTTATACATACCAGTTTCATAGTCATACAGCACTGCTGAAAAGTTCAAACTTCATTACCAGTAAAAGTGGCTTTCAACAAAGTTACTTTGTCGTATCAAAAACTCACTGAAAATGTTTTCATACACCTGTCTGACTGTTATCTAGATCCCAGAAAGGAATAAAAAAATATATAGTGGTATTCATGTCATGGCAGGGAGGTCAGACAAGCATACATCTCAGTATTGCATAGTAGCTTGACCTTTAACTTGTACAATAATCTATGCTTTTCCTAAATGACACATATTATATATAGTCATATGCACTACCAGTAATTTACCTGGCATTGCTTCAGTTTTTGGTTACTAGCATTCAAGGCCCTGGATTTTCTTAATCTAGCTGTGTGACGATGTGATGAAATCGAAAAATGTACTGACAAAACCTTACATTTTTCGATTTCAACTTTTTCCTTTAAACCTGCATCGAAGCCTGAGATGCTATTGGAGGTTACAGTCACATGCTGGCGACTCCGAGTGCATCAATTCCTCCTCAAACTGCATCTCCCTTCGACCGTTGACAGCTGGATAGAGTTACCCATATTAAGACAGTGCAAAAGGTCAGAGACAGTCCAAGAACTCTTTACTTTAGCTCATTGAAGTCAGATCATTGGATTCGACTGTGTGTCCTGTGCAGCACTTAAGGTATGTTACTGATCAATGCACATCAAGAAAAAAGCTCCTGGTATTTTTTTTTTTTTACACTAAATCAAAGCTTGGTGCCAAAACGTGAAAGTGGTAGCATTTGGAACAACTCATCCTGATGAGAAAATACTATATTTATGCAGGCATTTGTATCTGGGTCAGGGTGATTTATTTGTATTTACCAGAAACTGTTATAATTGCAAAAGTTCAGTCTGAGTTACAAAAAAATTAATGAAAAGAAAATTTTAGTTGTGCTTCTTTGCTTAGTTTTAGATCAAGTTTTTAATTGCGAATTTGCTGCACTTTAGTGAAACTGTATTTTGACTCGCACTCTTGCAATCCTTAGTAACTAAGTGTGTGTGACTGGGACATGGTTAATGTTCTGTCATGGGCTTCTCTAGTGCTATTATATGCTCAGTTTCCTCTGTTGTAAGCTGGAAAAAATAAGTAATCGGAAAATTAATGCGGAAAATCTTTACTCAAGGGCTATAGTATAGCCTCCTACTACTAGCGAGTCAGTACAAGAATTCAGGACAAGAACATTTCTCAGTGACAAGTTAAATCCTTAAAACAGGATGTAGCTTCGTCACACGCCAGTTATTTTTGACTCAATTAGACTTCTGTTGCAGATGACTTCCCGCTTGGAACAGGAGTGTCAAGAGTAGACTGTAACAGCAGTACAGCTGGTTGTGTCTGTTGTCTGTCACTGTTTGGGAGGAAATAAATCAAACGATGCATAAGGTAACAGTGAGGAAGAGACCACAGACGCTGCTAGTAGAATAAGGAAACAGTAAATTGTATCCCTGTTCCATCTGAAAGGGACATGGGCTCAAAGGTTGGTAAACAAAACCTAGTTGTTAACAGCTGTGCTGTGTGTTAAAGAGTCTTTATACAAGTTTGGAGAGCTCTTCTTCCTGAACTATTTGTTGTCATTGTTCTAAATGCAAACTACATCAGTCTTGTTAGAAGTCTATTTTGGCATGGCATGTGACATTGAGTAAGTGTTGTTCATATTGATTTTATCTAGTGATGGAGGGGAACACTGGGGGAAAAACCCGAGAGAGTGATAGCTTGTTGGCATATTATCATCTTCTGCTGTTTTGCCCTTAGATGCAATTTTGTAATGTAATCTTGGTTTCTTGGGTTTGCTGTGTTTGGGACTTGCATTTGTGTGTAATTTTGTTTCCTCAGCTTTAGTCATAACTTAAGTGTATATGTTTTATTCAGTATGACATCATAGCAGCTTTTGATTATCTGTTTATGTAGCCTTCTCTGCACTTAGCATATTTCCTGATGCCTGCTAGAGTTTTCTCAGGAGTCTATGGTTTCTTGCAACATCACAAATAATTGGACATTTGAAATGACATTTTTAAAAGAAAACTCCATCCAAAAACTAAAAGTGTGTGTGTGTGTGTGTGTGTGTGTGTGTGTGTGTGTGTGTTTGTAAGAAATAGGTAGTGAAAGGTATGGGTGTGTGTGTGTAAGAAATAGGTAGGGAAAGGTGTGTGTGTGTGTGTGTGTGTGTGTGTGTGTGTGTGTGTGTGTGTGTGTGTGTGTGTGTGTGTGTGTGTGTGTGTAAGAGGGAGGTAGCTAGGTCTGTGTGTGTATAAGTAAGTAAGGAGGGGTCATACCTCACAATTATCCAGATTTTTGCCTCATATTTTCGGTTTGTTTCTCATAAAATTGTGTTTTTTCTTGCAAATCACTGAGGATTGAAGTCAGAAAATGTTGGCAGACATTTGAGTTTTAGGCTTCATATCCTCAGAAAATACATACTAATACAAAACATGTTCTATCCACTTTCTAAGGAGGTATGGGAATGTATGTTTGTGTCATATCTCAGAACTGTAAAGATTTTCACAGAATGTCTAGATTTTTGCTTTATATTTTTGGTCTGTTCCTCATAAAAAATATTTTTTTTCTTGATAAATCACTGGGATGAGCTAAGGATTAAAGTTATTAAATAATGACAAGTATTTGAGCTTCAGACTTCATCCTTTAGAAAATGCATTCTAACACAAATCCTGTTATTATAGCAACTTTCTAAATGGGTCCCTAGTTTTGGGCCCTGGTCCCCAACACTATAACAGGCTTTGTCCAGATTTCTTGTGCTAAGAGATTGAGAGGTATGGTGTGTCTGTGTGTGTGTGTGTGTGTGTGTGTATATAAAAGTGAGGTAGCATACCCCTCGGCTGTCCAGGTTTTTGCAGAATGTCCAGATTTTTGCTCCATATTCCTCCTAAATGGATTGAAGTTGCTAAATAATAACAGATGTTTGAGTTTTAGACCTCATATCCTTTAGAAAAATGCATACTAACAAATTCTGTTATTTTTAGCAACTTTCTAAGTTCATGAGGGCAATATTTATAATCTCTTCCTGTTTATTTTAGGCTTTGTCCAGATTTCTTGCACTAAGCCGATGAGGGTTGTGTGTGTGAGAGTATGAAATGCCCTAGTTAGAGTTAGCAGGTGGAATTTATTTTCAAGTGTATTTTTTGGACTTGTGAGCTTCAAGGGAAAAAAATTACTGCTGCTCATGCTAAGCCTGCTTAAAATGTGCAACTGTTTTAATAAGCAAATGGTATCACTGTTGTGGTATAAGATTTGAAAGCAGTGTTAGTAGCACAGTAGGTAGCATGCTTGCATCTTGCTGTAGAGGGCTATAGGTTCTACTCCCACAGCATATAGATTTGTATTTTAAGGGGATGGTGTGCTGCAGTCCTGAGAATGTCCTCCTTTGGAGGAAATGCCTAGTAACTATGAACCAGTTTTCAACTTGCCACCCATTCCCTATTGCAGTATACCAACTTACCATTTTTAATGTAGCATAGGCAATTTATTCTTTAAGATCAGTAGGCACTGAAATATAAAGTTTTCTAGCAACAACCGTTGCATTAGTTTCAGATCTCTTTAATGTGGAATTTATTCAGATGACTTACTTCTGCAGAGATTCTGCATATTGATTGATATCGGTGGACAGAAGTTTGAGTGGCCCTTTATGGTTGAAATGTTCTGAATTGGGCAGGTTGTCATTATTGGTTCATATGATTTGTTTCATTGCTTAAAGGAAAAATGTTCAGAACTATAAATTTAAAACACACTCTAGCAAGTGGTGCTGTATTATACAAGGGATATAATTCAATTATTATATAGTATAATTAATACAGTCAGGAAGGTGAATCAAATAACTTTTGATTGGTTCTAAAATGTGTGCAAGGAGCCTATGATTTGAAAACAGCCCAAAGGTAAACTTACCCTGCCACTGGCCAGATGCATTTTCTTTGAATACGGGTTTCAGTTTCAAAGGTAGAGAAGTTGTAATGCTAAGTCTCTTTTCATTGTAAGACTATTGCTTTGTTTAGGTTTAGTAAATGTCTATCAGTGTTTGTGCTATAAAATTTGAAATAAAAGTTGTAAATGAAATCCATATATCTGTAATTATTGTAGAAGTAAAGCATAAAACAGTATGCACACAGAGATTTAAACAGTGTCTATGACAAATAGGGAGAAATAGTAATGGGACACTGGAATGGCTGTGTGGGCGGGGGTGGGGCTGTGTGGGCGGGGCAGCAGAGGGGGTGTGGCTGCACGGGCGGGGCTTGGGTTTGCACCCCCCTGCAAAAAATCCTGCGGGCTCCCTTGCTAGCATTGGTTCTGTTTTTGGCTACTAATAATGTACTGCCTGCAGAGTTCTTAGTGGACATATTGTCCTGCAAAAATCCCTAAAACTCAAAGTGTCCTGTCTTAGCAGAGACTGTCTTCCAAGGTTCATAGTGGACAAAAGTAAAGAACATCTCACACCTTGTAATTGTAAATATGAAGCCCTGACAATGACTCAGGTGACCTGGATTCAATTAGTGTCTCAGTCAACTGTCGGAGTGGGGGGGGGTGTCATGCCCAACCTGGGAGCCATGGTGGTATGTGGGCATCTCCAGATGATGATCCCTGGTGGAGGCTAAGGAGATTTTAGTATGTGCAGGAGAAGTTCATGATTAACCATGTCGAAAGTTTTAGGTAAGTCAATGAAGACTGAAGATGATAGATAATTATTGTTGCGGTTGTAGTCGATGGTATTGGTAAAGGAGAGTAAAGTAGTGGTAGTACTGTGGGAAGGTCTGAATCCATGCTGGCAGTTAGCAAGTAGATTGTTTTGGAGAAGGTGGTTAAGAAGTTGTTTGTGGATACATTTTTCCATGATTTTAGCTAGAGGTGATAGAAGTGCTATGGGGCGATAGTTTGAGAAGTCATTACAGTTCTCCCCTTTGTGTAGTGGGATAATGTGAGATATCTTCTGGATAGAAGGGAAAATTCATTCATTAATAGATCTATTTATCAGAATAGAAATGGGGTACGCAATGGCTTTGGCTCCAATTTGCAAGAATTCTGCAGGAAGTTTGTCTGCAGAGGCGGTGGTAGGTTTTAGTTTTTGGAGCAGTGATGAGACAAAGGTGGTAGATACAGGTTGTAAGTGAAGAGAAGGAGAAGTATTTCCAGCAGGTAAGAGTAGTTTAGAGGTGTCAGGGGGATAGGTGACTAGCTAGAGTTTGGATGGTATTAGTGAAGAAAGAATTAAAGTCATTGGCTATTTGCGTGGGATTGTCAGGGTTAGAATCCTGAGGGTTTGGTGTGATAGACTGGCTTGGGGATAAAAGATTATTAATACTGGCCCAGAATTTTTTAGGTTCATCGTAATTGGAGGTAATAGTTCTTTTTGTCTGTCAGGATGGCTTTTTTTCGCACTTTTCCTAAGCTTTTTGAAGTATTGGTTGTCTGTTTTTTTGTGGTATGCCATTTTGCCCAAGATTTGTTTCTGAGAATAATTTTTTGCCTAGTATGGTTGGTCAGCCAGGGAGCTGCTTTAGCTTTGGTTCTAATAGTACGATTTGGGGCATGGTGATGAAGGATAGACAAGAAAGTGGAACTGAAGTAATTTACTGCTTTGTTAAGTGGGAGATATTTTAGTGGGGACCAGTTACATAGTCCTAACTCATTTTGAAAATGTTCACTGTTAAATTGCTTTTTGGAGCGTAGTGTTCTGTAGGTACTAGGTAAAATTAGGTTGGTTTTATGTCTAATGATATATGTTAGTGAGTGGTCACTTAGGTCTTCTGGTAGGGTACCTGATTGGTAGTTCTGTTGGGGAGTATTAGTGAGGATCCAGTCTAAGGTGGTTTCATTATTGTTGGTTTTGTTAGTTCTAGTAGGACTATTAATGAGTTGTTTGAAGCCATAAAGGTTTATATGGGAGGTGGGATTTGTATTGTTACAGGTATACCAATCAATGTTAAAGTCACCGAGGACTAATGTTTCTTGAGGGAGGTTGGTGGAGAGTGAATTTAGGATACATTTGAAAGTGTTAATGTTATTTCGTGGAGAGAGATATGCACAAATGATATTTATGGCTTTACTAGTGTTGACTTGAAGTTTGGAGATGATTACTTCGGCTTTGTTATCTATGGTAAAAGTCAGATTTAGATTACCAAGATGGAATTTTGTTTTGTAGAGAATTGCTACCCCTCCTCCCTTTTTGGTAGTGTGATCAAGTCTAATGATGTTATACCCGGGTGGAGTGATTTCATTGTCTTTAATGGTAGGCTTAAGCCATGTTTCAGTTAAACATAAAATATCAAATTGATGGACTTCTAGAAGGGCATGAACTTGAGTGATTTTGTTGCAAATACTTCGTATGTTGAGATCGGCAATAGAGAGAGAGAGTTGGTAGGTATGGAGGACAATAGAGAAGTAGGTTTGTCTTGATTTCTGTGGACATTGGTATTGGTATGGTGTGGGCCAGGGTTAGGATGAATATCTCTATCCAATAGTGAGTGGAGGATTTTAAAATATTTTGGTTGGAGAAGTTTATAAATACAGTCAATTATTTTCCTAGTTTTTAGTTTGCTTGATTTGAAGTGTACTAGTCTGTGGTATTTAGCTAGTAGATAGTTAGGCTGAGAGGTGAGATTTAAGAAGGTGGGAGAGAAAGGTGATATAGCTGTAGAGGTATATTTAGAGGGAAAAGGAAGAGAAGAGTTAAGTGAGTATTCGTAGGATGTTAAGAGGTATGTAGTTACAAGAGAAGATAAAAGTGATAAGCAGATAAGTAATTTAAGTTGTGAAGGGAAGAAAGTTGTACACATTATAATGATTAGGGTAGTGAGCAAAGGGATGAGAAATATGTACTTTTGCATTACATGGCAAATCATTCCAAGTGAATGTAGTGAAAACTAACATCTTGCGGGTTGTCATAATGGTTAAATGTTTACTTCAAACAAAAAGTACAGGATTTGATTCTCACCTTTGGTCACTATCTGGTTATCCACTTGGCCTGTAATATTATACAGACTTATGGCTTCAGTATTTACCTATAAGCTCCAGGTACAACAATACAAAAGTCACTTAGTGTGTCAAGTTGTTAGCTGATTAAATTATGCACATTACTGGTGTGTCATCTGCAAGACTTTTGCACTGAAATGCATATTATTGAAACACAACTCTGGACTAAACACTATTGTATTATAAAGCACTGTAGTGTTGTAGGTTGTTATTATATCTATTATGCTGCATAAAGTATGTTAATTATAACTGACAGTAGCTATTGCAAGATGCTGGATCACCCTTTTTTGTTCTTTCTGTTACAAATGAGTGTCTTATTGCACAGTTTCCAGGTTGCCTAACTGCAAGGGATAGTTGGTCTTTAACACTGACAATTCCAATACTGACGATGTTTCTAGTCTAACATAAATTATAAAAGATAACCCAAAGCAGGTAATGAAAATACGTACCTTTGGATACCACTACTAGAAAGCTGTATGACTTGTGAAAGAATTGTTTTCCTCTAATGGAAATGTAGATTTTGGTTTGCAAGATTTTTTTTTGTGTATGAGCTGGCATGTTTGCAGGTTACATGTGTCTGTTTGTCATGTGTAGTGTGTGAACTTTTATTTGAGTATTCAAACACACATACACGCAAACAAACACACACAGGCACACAAAAACACATGCAAAAACACACACGCAAACACACACACGCAAACACACACACGCAAACACACCCACACGCAAAACACACCCACACACAAAACACACCCACACACAAAACACACCCACACAAAACACACCCACACAAAACACACACCCACACACACAAAACACACACACACACACACAAAACACACACACACAAAACATACACACACAAAACATACACACACAAAACATACACACACACACACACACACAAAACATACACACACACACACACACAAACATACACACACACACACACACACAAAACATACACACACACACACACACACAAAACATACACACACACACACAAAACATACACACACACACACACACACACACACACGCACACACACACACACACACACGCACACACACACAAAACACACACACACAAACACACACACACAAAACACACACACACACAAAACACACACACAAAACACACACAAACACACACACATACTTTTGTTGAGATAGATGACCATATTTATGTCTCAAAACAGAGCACCAGAATAAAGGAAAACTATCTGTTGTCATACTGCAGATTATGGCAGCTTCATGATGTAGAGAGAAAGAACTGTGAACCTGACCCAGGCAGCTCAGTTTTGAATACTGAGCCCATTTCCAGATGAGGAGCAGCAGTATTTTTGCCAGCTACCCTATCTGGGTGGGGGGGGGGTGCAGGGAGCTTTCATCCAAGGAGAACTTTCTTTTGTATGATTAGCAGAGACCAATGACACTACTCCAAAAGTGTATGTAGACTGTGCACATCTAATGCAAAAGAGGAACTAGTTGGCACAGTGGGTGAACCAGTTCAAAAAGTCATCTGCAGCTGTTAGGATAGTACCACACCAAAATGCCCTGATTTTTTTCGCACATTCTTTCTCTGAAGATTTTTGACATTCTAGGAGGAGAAATAGGGTCCTAATCCAAAGGAGCAAATCAGATAGGTGCTTGGGGGGGTAGAGAATATGATCAAGAAGGGATTCAGAGCATAGTTGATTGCAGACATCTGTGGTGTGAACCAAAAGTATTGATCCATTTATAATGTATTGGAAAAGAAGGTTCTGCTTTGCATATTCAACTTCTACTATATTCCTATGGGGTGATTCAAAACGTGTGTGTTTGTGTGTGGGTAGATGTTTGTGCGTGTACATGTATGTGTTTACTTATGTGTGTACACATTTCATTACATGTGTGTGCATGCATGTATATGTAATTACACATTTTGGCAAAAATGTCCTATCTATTATGAAGATTATTGGAATACATTTTCATATGAGAGGAGAGAGGAATGCAGCTAGAGAGTTGTCATTATGCATTCATTTCTGTTTTTTTATCTCTGTTCTGCATTCTGTTGTTTATTATTCACTCAACTTGTTAAACCTTACAGCTAGTTCAAGGAAGGGGATTTATACCCCTATTTGAAAAAAAATTCTAATTTGACACATAATAGATTATGGTTGAGCAACTATTTATATTCACAGTGCAAAATAACTCCATTACACACCCCTAAACCTTAATAGCATAATAGGTATTGAAACTGATAAGCATAAAGATAAAATGACTCTAGTGTATTACCTAAATATTATTAAAAGATTTAGTCTCCTGTCACTACCAAATCCTGGAAATGTTAAACTCTAGCACAGGAATACTGCAGTTGATTTAAAGCTGGTTACAATAATGCTTATTTCTTGGTAATGAAGTATGCCAAGGTTACACCATGAGATCCATATCTGAAAAAAAAAATGTTTAAATTCAATTCACACCTGTGACACATAAAAAGACTGATAAACAAGCATGGCAAAGCATGTTATGAGAGCTTCCTGTATTAATGACAAAGCATGTTATGAGAGCTTCCTGTACTACATTTGCTTTTGATGTTAACCTTATCATCATAAAGTGGAAAAAGAAGAGGTAAAGTAGCTCTTTAGTCTTAAGAGGTGGAGGATATGGAATATTCTAAAGAATCAAATATTTGCTGAAAAAAAAGTCTCCACCTTTCACAGAAATGTAGATGAATCATGCCTAAAAAATGTTTTGATAATCACTGTTTTATAGTAATCACTCTGCAAACTTAATGGCTAAAGTTGTAAGTCACATAAGTCTACATCCAACGGTCACCCAACAGCAAAGTCCACAAGGCAAGCATATACTTTACCTAATATACTCTTCTCATTGGGGACTCTGTTGTGCAACACACAGATACCCCACTCACCAGGATAGACAAAGAGAAAGTAACACTTACTTGCCTGTTTGGAGCCAGGATCTGAAATATCACGCATGCACTCAAGTTACTGCACCACAGGTACCAGTATGATTCTGCCATAGTCCATGTGGGTGTAAATGACTTGAGACATGCCTCACTGGACTACACAAAATGAGACATAATGGCTCTTTCAGAATCTGTGGCACAGGTAGGTACGAGACTGGCACTGAACAGCATTCTACCTTCAATAAGGATGACACCAGAGCATGAACATAAAATTATTCATTTTAATAATTAGCTTAGTTCTTGGTGTCACTCCAGAGGAATCCAATATCTGTCAGCATGGGAGGACATGGTTGCTTTGCCAAGGATGGGCTGCATTTGAGCCTCTTAGGCTTTTGGATATTGGACAAAATTTTATCCACTCCTTAGACCCTTTTTTAGGCAATGCCAAAAAGACAAAACTACCAACAAAGGGAAAAAGTCTACAAGCAACCTTTAGGTGATCAATGCCCGGGACACACAGGCCAGGCAGCAATGCCCGGGACACACAGGCCAGGCAGCAATGCCCGGGACACACAGGCCAGGCAGCAATGCCCGGGACACACAGGCCAGGCAGCAATGCCGGGACACACAGGCCAGGCAGCAATGCCCGGGACACACAGGCCAGGCAGCAATGCCCGGGACACACAGGCCAGGCAGCAATGCCCGGGACACACAGGCCAGGCAGCAATGCCCGGGACACACAGGCCAGGCAGCAATGCCCGGGACACACAGGCCAGGCAGCAATGCCCGGGACACACAGGCCAGGCAGCAATGCGCGGGACACACAGGCCAGGCAGCAATGCCCGGGACACACAGGCCAGGCAGCAATGCCCGGGACACACAGGCCAGGCAGCAATGCCCGGGACACACAGGCCAGGCAGCAATGCCCGGGACACACAGGCCAGGCAGCAATGCCGGGACACACAGGCCAGGCAGCAATGCCGGGACACACAGGCCAGGCAGCAATGGCCGGGACACACAGGCCAGGCAGCAATGCCCGGGACACACAGGCCAGGCAGCAATGCCCGGGACACACAGGCCAGGCAGCAATGCCCGGGACACACAGGCCAGGCAGCAATGCCCAGGACACACAGGCCAGGCAGCAATGACTGGAGCATATAGACTAGAGATTCACTGTTCCATGATACAAGACATTAGTGAGGTCTTGCCGGGCACAGTTTTAGAAATGCCTGGTATTAAGAAAAATGGGAGTACGTCTTCAAGGAAGGGCTCATAACATTGGAAACATATGCATTTTAAGACAGGAAAGGAGGAAAGGAAGAAATATCTTATGTAGGCATGGCACCACAATTAACATCAGTGAGCAAGATGTTATCAATGCACTGTAAAGAATGGATTATTTGGATTGTAGAGGTGAAAAGCATGGGAAGGAAATGGAAAGCAATTTAAAAGCAGGGCTCTGTTTCGAAGAGTGGATGTTACAGATTGCAGTGTATTTTCAGTGGATGGTAGAGTGATGTTTTTAAACTGCACAACTTTATGAATGCTGTACCTAGCTCTGTGCAGCAGGGCTCTGTTTCGAAGAGTGGGTGTTACAGATTGCAGTGTATTTTCAGTGGATGGTAGAGTGATGTTTTTAAACTGCACAACTTTATGAATGCTGTACCTAGCTCTATGCAGCAGGGCTCTGTTTCGAAGAGTGGGTGTTACAGATTGCAGTGTATTTTCAGTGGATGGTAGAGTGATGTTTTTAAACTGCACAACTTTATGAATGCTGTACTTAGCTCTGTGCAGCAGGGCTCTGTTTCGAAGAGTGGGTGTTACAGATTGCAGTGTATTTTCAGTGGATGGTAGAGTGATGTTTTTAAACTGCACAACTTTATGAATGCTGTACCTAGCTCTGTGCAGCAGGGCTCTGTTTCAAAGAGTGGGTGTTACAGATTGCAGTGTATTTTCAGTGGATGGTAGAGTGATGTTTTTAAACTGCACAACTTTATGAATGCTGTACCTAGCTCTGTGCAGCAGGGCTCTGTTTCGAAGAGTGGGTGTTACAGATTGCAGTGTATTTTCAGTGGATGGTAGAGTGATGTTTTTAAACTGCACAACTTTATGAATGCTGTACCTAGCTCTGTGCAGCAGGGCTCTGTTTCGAAGAGTGGGTGTTACAGATTGCAGTGTATTTTCAGTGGATGGTAGAGTGATGTTTTTAAACTGCACAACTTTATGAATGCTGTACTTAGCTCTGTGCAGCAGGGCTCTGTTTCGAAGAGTGGATGTTAAAGATTGCAGTGTATTTTCAGTGGATGGTAGAGTGATGTTTTTAAACTGCACAACTTTATGAATGCTGTACTTAGCTCTGTGCAGCAGGGCTCTGTTTCGAAGAGTGGGTGTTACAGATTGCAGTGTATTTTCAGTGGATGGTAGAGTGATGTTTTTAAACTGCACAACTTTATGAATGCTGTACCTAGCTCTGTGCAACAGGGCTCTGTTCCGAAGAGTGGGTGTTACAGATTGCAGTGTATTTTCAGTGGATGGTAGAGTGATGTTTTTAAACTGCACAACTTTATGAATGCTGTACCTAGCTCTGTGCAGCAGGGCTCTGTTTCGAAGAGTGGGTGTTACAGATTGCAGTGTATTTTCAGTGGATGGTAGAGTGATGTTTTTAAACTGCACAACTTTATAAATGCTGTACCTAGCTCTGTGCAACAGGGCTCTGTTCCGAAGAGTGGGTGTTACAGATTGGAGTGTATTTTCAGTGGATGGTAGAGTGATGTTTTTAAACTGCACAACTTTATGAAAGCTGTACCTAGCTCTGTGCAACAGATGCTCCCCTTCCTCAGCTGTCTGAACTTTGCTTAAATAAAGGGGGGGGGGACTCTGGCATGAATAGAATCTAATGCAAGTAGCTATCTAATTCACTCAATAAAATCTGGAGAACTAGAGGTTTTTAGTTTTCATGTGCAGTATTTATTTTTCTACAGCTGATGCATTTTCAGTTTTTCATAAACGTATATATATATATATATATATATATATATATATATATATATATATATAAACTATAGAGATTTAAAAGTGCGCATGTGTGTGTGTGTGTGTGTGTGTGTGTGTGTGTGTGTGTGTGTGTGTGTGTGTGTGTGTGTGTGTGTATATACTATGTATTCCAGAAGGAATACAGATGCACAGTTATACGTGCATGTGTTCATATACGCTCTGCCGTCTCTTTCAGACAAGCCAGTAGATACATTATTTGCACTCCAGCAGAATACTCAAAAACTACATCAGCATGCTATCATATACTTCATTATTGTCACTAATAAAGGACAGAGCATAGCAGTAGCAGTGTACCTAGGATGGAACATTAGTGAGCAAGCAAATAAACATGAATGCAACTAGTACTCACTAAGTGAACCTGAAAAATCCATGTCAAAGAAGTGCAGAAACGTACATCACGGCCTTCAGTATTCAAATATGTAAATATAATCACCTAACGAAACAGTTAACAGTACACATATGTCCCTAAAATGTGCAAACACAAGGTGTCAAGGAAGAAATTAACAAAAAAGGAAACTGAAATGGAAATAATTATAAATAGATGTGAAAAACTTAAAAAGGCAAAACCCAAAGAGTTTGCAAGAACTGACTCATCCTTACAGTAAACAGGAAATAAAAAGTGAGCAAAAAATCTGAGAAGTACTTGTCACATCCTTCAATATAATGGACTTAATCATTCCCATAGCAAGAAAACAGCAATTATTCTTATACTGAATTAAATAAAAACAAATTATTCAGTGTAACAAATTACAAAAAAAAAATAAAAATAATGAGTACAGCATTACAATAACTTCATGTAACCAACTTATTTATTGACATTTATTAACCGGGTTAGTCCAGCTGGGTTTTTGGCCCATTTTCAGTGGAGACCCGAGGAGAAAAGCTCCATGTACAGACATTTTACAAACTAAAATAAAATAAACATTTACAGTAACAAAGGAATAAGAAATTGAGTTATACAATATCGTAAACATACAAAGCCAAGTATGTACACACATTGTGGTTGAAAATCAGCCCTGTACTGAACAGGGTTAAGATTATGTACATATTTACTAACATGAGTTTGAGCCATCAGATGTGATGTATACATCAGAAAGAGGTAACTTCTAGTACAGAGATTGCTATTGTGCTTCCCAAACAAAATACTCAACTCCAGTGTAGAAACTTACACAAAAAGTATATAAAAATCACCAATTAATTTTATTGCATTGCTTATATTTGCTACATTTTATTTATTTAGTTAGTTATTTCATTTAGTTATTTACATTTGTTGACTGGGACATAGCACTTACTCAGTAACATCTGGAGAACCAGAGGTTTCTAGTTTTCATGTGCAGTATTTATTTTCTACAGCTGATGCATTTTCAGTTTTTCATAAACGTATCTATAACTATAGAGATTTAAAAGGGTCAACCCAGAGATGCACAAAATTTCCAATCAGAAAATATCTTATCAAAATAATATACATTTTAAACAATTGCAGTTTTACACACAGTAATCATAGTGTATCTGGAAGACTGGCAGACAGAATTGCAATGTTAGCAGTGCTGCAAGAAGCACATGTAGGTTCTGTTCCCTCACCGGGTAGATATGACTGTTGGCACTACATTAAAGCCTAAGGAGGGGCTGCACTCCTGAGTGTGTCATCCTTTGGTAGTAGCTCAAGTGGATGCAAAAGATCCCATGGTAACAATCAAAAAGAGTTAGGGACATTCCCTGATGCCCTTGACCAAAATTTCCCCTGGTAAGTGTAAATACCATCACAGGTCTCCCCGATAAGAGGCTACTAGCCTAATGGAACTAACCTGGTCCACAATACAACTTTTTAAACAATTACATTTACAGCATAATGCATACACAACTTACACAGAGGGGATTTTAGGGTGGATTTATGTGATTCCTTTTTGTAAAAAAAATTTACATTTTACTTGTTTGAATAAGAAGGACTTTAATTCCAAATGAAATTTAGGAGTGGGGGTAATGGATTTTATATGTGGACAGATGGCAAACCAGATTTTGGGGTTAAGAACGGAGAAGGTATGCATGCGCATCAGAGTATAGTTCTGAATGATATGTCTGTAGAGGTAAGTGCTGGGAGGGACCCAATTTACAGGGTGTTTTTTCATGTAAATATGCTTGTCAAGAAGGGAGAAAGAGCTTGAGTTAGCAAGGCTGAAGACTAGGAATGCTACAAGTATTGTTATTCTGAATTCTAAAGGTAGCCATTTGTTAAAGTAGGTTCAATATATAAATGTGTGTATATATATATATATATATATATATATATATATATATATATATATATAGTATATACACTTTTTCATCATACATCTTTAAGTTCATAGGTAAATACAGACTTTTACAAGCTTAGGCAATGACCTGAGGTCAAAATATAACATTGCACCTTGTATACCTGAGGTAAAGACTTAAACCATTATGCCAAACCATCCCCCATTAGTAAACCGTCCAACATACGGTTAGCTGCAGCTAATTGGTCCACAGTGTCAGGGGTAGTGTATGTCAAAGAAGCAGAAAGGTAAGATATACAAAACATTGGTGTGATCAGTATTACTTATGGTATAGAAACCTGGGCAATGAAGGCAGACCAGCTGAGGAAGCTTGATGTGACAGTGACAGATGAGGTGGCTGAGATGGGTGGTGGGTTGCACACTGTGGGACAGATGAAGAAATGAGGACATCAGAGCAGAAGCTAAAGTAGCTCTATTTGTGGTGAAAGTAAAAGAGAACAGAGTGCCATGGTTTGGGCTCATGTGCTGAAAAGCAGAAGACATTCTGGTGAAGAAGATTTGGGTCAGACAGGAAGAAAGAAAACCTGTGACAGTCAAAATAGAAGGAGAATGGCACTGAATCTAGAGAGACGGCAATAGGTGGCGTGACACCAACCCATGCAGAAAAATGGTATCTATGTTGCTTATTCTACAACAATGCTCACAACTCAAGTGATCGACACAAACTATCTTCTCGCTCAGCATAACGTATACGACTACTTGTGCTAAAATCAGCTCACACAATTGAAACAATCTCTCAATCAGGCACACACACCTACACATACACTCACAACATATAGCAAGGCATATGCAAAAACTCCTCGCACTCATTTTCTTTATATTCACCAACTCCGAGATTGCACAACTGCTAGGAAGGGCATGACTCCTATTCCTTTTGTCCTGTTATCCCAAACTATTAAAACTCAGCTTCTTTTGATTGGCAGCAGACATAGCCTTTACATCTAAGTAAACACAGTACACAACAAACTCTTAATACATGGGTTGGGGGACCACTAGACATGAGGGAGACCTCTTTTGTCATGCCTTAGTAGCACTTACACATAACATGGTTTGGGTGGGGAAGCACTAGACACAAGGGAAAACTCTTCATGTCAGGCCTTAATGGCACATATACATAATGGGAAACAAGCAAAGAAAACACTAGACACTTGGGGATACTATAGATAATATACCTGAAAGGCATGTAATTAAATAAAAATAAGTAAAACATGATGAGGGGCACCACTAGATGTCAATATGTCAGTGATAATATTATGTACTGACCATTAGATATGAGGGGCAAACAATATTACATACCATGACTTAAAGGAACTAAAAGTGAGGTGAACCCTGTACCCTTGCCACAGTTAACCTTGCAACTGGACTAACTGAGAAATTGCAGCAGCCTCTTTATATACACACACATATGTCTCTATATGTCTCTATGTCTCTATCTCTATATTATATATATTAAGGTTTACATTTATTTTGCAGAACTGAAGTATATCGGATTTTATTTCACCAAATGCATTTACTAGACTGATTGAAATATCGTACCATGTACTATTGAATTAATGTGAATGAAGGCAGCCTGCCGTTCATGCATGTGAAGTCAACATCATGAAGTCTGCTGCTGAAGCTTTTGAATGGAGATCACAGTACAGTGAGGATCAGGAAATTTACCCATTTCCTCATTGTAATCGTTCTGCTGTGGACTCTATCCCTGGCACTATATCACACCTTGAACCATCTTGAAGACAAAAATTGATACGTACATCTGCTATTCATAGACTTCAGCTCAGCCTTCAATACTGTAATACTGCAGCAGCTGCTAGGCATAGAAAATACACTCTACAACTGGATCCTCGACTTTCTGACAGACAAGCCACAAACCATTCGAGCTGGCAAGAACCACTCATGATGCAGTTCCTTGAACACAAGGGGTTGCACAACGTTGCATACTAAGTCCACTTCTCTTCATAATACTGACCCATAACTGCTCTGAGAAACATCAGACAAATCACCTCATCAAGTTTGCAGATGATACCACTGTGATTAGCCTCATCAGAAATGACAACAAGGGGGCATACAGAGAGGAAGTGAACCAACTCACCAGATGGTGCACCGACAACAACCTAGCACTAAATATTCACAAAACAAAAGAAATCATTGTTGACTTCAGGAGGAAGGAAGGGTCCCATGCACCCATCACTATCAGTGGTATGGCAGTGGAAAGGGTAAAAAGCACCACATTCCTAGAGGTGTACATCTCAGACGACCTAAGCTGGACAACAAACACCTCCAGTCTTGTAAAGAGAGCCCAACAATGGAGACTATGCAGAACAAACATCCCCTCCCTCATCCTCATGACCTTCTACAGGGCCACGATCAAAAGCATACCGACTTAACATCGCAGGTGTATATGGAAAATGCTCATACGCAAATCATAAGACATTAGTGAAGGTTGTAAAATAGGTCAGGAAAATCACAGGCAGCCAGACTTTACAGCACCTTTACTCTTGCAAATGCTATGGCAGGGTCATGAAATTGATAAGGGACAAGTGTCATCCTGCGGACTGCTCCATCTCCTGTCTTCAGGGAGATGATACAGAAGCATCAGGTGCAGAACATCAAGATCAAGGAATAGTTTCTTTCTACAAGCATTCAGACTGTTGAACAACTAAGCTTAACAATGTCAATACTAACTCACTTCATGAGAACACCATAGATTCATAGATTCATAGATTAGTACTAGGCTAACTGCCCTTGCGAGCCATTTTTAAGCCTAGCCAATTATCCCTTGTGAGACTCAAACCCTGCACCTTGTGTTTGTAAGGCAAACACCTTGACCATTAGGACACCCTCCCAACTTTAAGTTCTTGCCAACACATAAGTGCAATATGATTGTCTTTACTCATAGAATTAAATTATTCTCCAAGTTATGCAATCTGAACTAAATTACTTGCACAAGTAAATTATGCTATGCTGCTATCCCCATCTTAAAAATGGTGGTGGGTAAGTTATCTATATGTGTATTTATATCTATACTGTCTAGAATTTCTTCCATTATATGCTTCCTCTTGTGAAAACTGATTTTCTATGCACATGAGCCTGAGGCAATGAAATGTCATCCAGTGATACACTGCATTTGTTGATCTGAATGACAATAAAGTTGACTTTGACTTGACTGTAGTGCAATCTTGGAGTTGGTATATATAATTTGCAGGGGCTTCCCACATAGGGGGGGGCAGGGAGGATTGCCCCCCTGCAAAAATATACAAACAGGTAGATGTTTGTGTTTGTTTAGACCAATCTACACTTAGTGGTTTTGGGCTCTGTGTGAATGTTACTTTAAAAAAAATGCAAATGTCTACCCAGTTCCTTTAATTCCACATCTCTGCTACTCTTCTGTCTATAATTTGACTATTAGTGGCAATATTTTTCTACAAAACTGTTCTGTGATTGAATTAATGAATGCAAACCTATATAAAGTCCTCCCAATAGAGTAAACGCCTCACCACAGAAAATGAAGAAAATAGTAAGTCCAACAACAGCACCACGTATGAGGCGACCACGCTCGCTTGAATTATCCAGAATACGCAGTGTATAAGAGTAAAGATATTTTATTCACATAAATCCAACAGGTTAGTGCTTTCACGTACTGCTTCCTCAGACCTTAAAAACTCAAATGCTGCAGTTGCACTCTTTAAATACTGCAACAGTCAAGGGCGAGCCCTTCACTTAACCATTTAAAGGGAAACAGCTTCATTTTCTACCTGCTGCCAGGTAACACAATATAAAACAATAAATACACATACTTTATCCCTGAACATTGACACTAAAAACTGTCATTATAACAGATATAACAATACATAATCAAAACCTTAAATGAGACACTACACATGTTGTCACTGAGCACATTCAAAATTAAAACTATTCTACCTAAAACATTCAGAGTGAATCAGCTCACATAGTATCCATTCTACCTATATATAAAAAAATAAATGTAAAATTTCAGAGCAATCAAAGGATATATAGACAGAACATATATGTACATATTTCACTATTCATAAATGTCATAAAGTCAAATGGGAGACATGAGCACAAACTCAATATATCTCATCCTATCTAAAAACCAAAGCTGCATTCATTTCCAACCTCACTTCTCCATTAAAACATTATTGTGTTACCCTGATCATATATAATATCACAAATTTATATATATGACAAAGGTAAAAAAGGGCTAGACACCCCCTCAGTGTATTTATAAGGCTAATGTGAAACAACCAAACTCCTAGATCTCAAAATAGGTTTGATAGAGGCTCTCTCATTAAGGCCATAGCCTTTATCAGCTTTCAGCCTTACTATCCAGTTGGTTTCTTTCCTCTCCGTATTGTTTCTGATGTTATCCTCCCTAATTATGGGCTGCACATAGTCTATGACCATAAATTTAAAGTGATGTTCTTGCCCAAATGCTAGAATATGTTTTGCTAATGCATTTTGCATGTACTTAACCCTAATGGCATATACATGCTCCCTCATCCTATGCCGGAACAATCTATCTGTCTTACCGACATAGAACGCGAAACAACCTTGGCACACTGCCAAGTATACTACATGCAAATTATTTCAATTAGCTGACACCCTGAACCTATGCATCTGTCCAGTGTCTGGATGTGTGAACCTGTCAGTAGTCATAACATATTCACAAAAATTACAGTGGCCACAAGATGTAGTCCCCATACAAGCACCTAAACCTGGTCTATGATGTTGTTGACATAACTGTTTAAGATTAAATTTATTCTTGAATCTAAATATTGGATTGTCCCCTACAATTTCTCTGATGATTGAATCTGTAGTTAGGACATGCCAATGACAGTTGATAATGTCTATGATGGCACCATTGTCCATTGTGTAATACATCATTATCCTAATACCAGACTGTTTTTCTCTATTAATTCTAGCATTACTGCTATTACCAGAAAAGTATGGGGCAGCTCTCTCTTGTCTGTAGATGTCCATGTCCTTAAGACCTATTTTATCTCCTCCTCCTTGTACCCACGTACTCGCAATCTGTCCCTAAACATATCCAACTCAAATGTAAAGCCAGCATCTGTGGCATTAAGGTGAGAGATTATCATCCCTTGACCTTTTATGATATTTTTAAAAATATACTGTGGGTGCATACTGTGTCTATGGAGGAGTGTGTTCTTATAGCATTCCTTCCTGAAGACACCAGTATTTATATGCGTGCCCATAATCCTTTGTATATACACATCCAAATATTCCAACCTATGAGATGAATACCTCAAAGTAAATCTTAAATATTCAGTCATATTGTTCATCCAACCTATACACTTAGTTATTTCATCTGGGGTCCATCCCAAATGAGGAACACATCTTCCACAAAAAAATGATAAAAAGGTACCCACCTCTTGAACCAATTCTCAACAAATAACATGTCTTCCTCCCAAGCAGCTAAGAACATGTTGGCGTAGCTATTGGCACACGAGGTACCCATAGCCATGCCATCACGCTGTATGAAGAATTGTCCTCAAATACAAATACATTATTTTCCAGGATGATTTCTAAAAACAAACATAAAAGATCTATCTTATGTTCTCCATAGTCACTGTGTTTTGCCAGGTATTTCTTGACTGATTCAATACCTACATTATTGGGAATAATGGTGAACAATGACTGAACATCTAATGTCACAAAAAGCATATAAGGTTTTAACTCATACATGCTATTAAACTCATAAAGATCTGCCAAAAACTGCTTAGTATCTCTAAGTATAGTTTTACTACAATTAACTATTGGTCTTAAATGCTTCTCTACATAAAGAGAAAATGGTTCTGTGGACCAACCCCTCCCAGAGACTATTGGTCTCATGGGGGGTTTACACCATTCTTGTGAATTTTTGGCAGGCCTTGAATAACTGAAATCATAGGATGTTCAACTTCCAGAAATGTACCCATATCTTGCAATATTAAATGACTGTTAACTAAATCAGTTAGTAGGGAAGGGACAAGGTATGCTTACCTCTCTATGTCATACCACAAGACAGAACAATAGCAGGGAAGGACTGAAAACTTGCCTCATACAAACTTAGTAATAGCTTTTGCACTACCATGGATTTACTGGCAGATATGAAGTGTGAAACATTAATGTCTACCATAACTGTATGACTTAAATCATCCGTGATTTACAAGGAAAGGAAAAATGAGGATCTGGTGTTAGTGTGTGTGAGTGTGTGTATTTGTGTTTGAATGTGTATATTGTGTGTGGGAGAGTGAATGAGGAGGGTGCCTGTGCTATCACAATATGACCACCTCCACTGTTAACTACCACACAAGGTGATGATCTGCACTTGTGGTAGTTAACTGCATTTCAGAGAGACATGCAAATTAGCAGATAATGAGGTCTTTCCTCGTTGCTAATGTGTTTTTGAATCAAAAAATATTGCATTGCAGAAACAGGACCTTTTTACCACAATCCTTAACTCAAGCGGTAGGTTTCTTTATCTGTCTTTGGGAAAGAGTCAATTTGCAACTGCTGGGTGCAGCTTTTCCATGCTGTGTATGACATCAGTCTTCTTTGAGTTTGCAAGGTGGGTGCCATAGGAAGTATGTTGAAAACATATTCCCTAAACATTTAAAATGGTAAAGTTAGACAGAAGCACTTGCCCCATTTCTGAATGGGTTAAGGCAATGAATTAATAATAAGCTTTATCTTATAGTCCTGTGTTTAACTTCATTCTTGTGTATTATATGACTGAAGATGTCACTTAATCAAGTAGCTCTCCTGTGTTGCCCATGAAAAGGTGTTTTTGTGTTTGAGGGTCTTATCTGGTTTGAAAATGAATGCAAATTTAAATGCAGTCTCATAGCTTTGGCATTTAGTTCTAATCATTTACTAAACTTTCAGAAAACCTATTCTAGAGATGGACCCGCTATTTAACAAGTTGATGAGCTCACCCATAAAGGGTGCACAACATGGCACAGTCTTCCTGGTCTGCGGTCATTGCAGGACATAATTTATAAAGACTTCACACTCTGTTCCCTTGACTACAGATCAAAGTACATTAGTATAATATGCTAGTGTGGGAATCCAGTGCAGCAAGTGCTCCCACTGGCTCGAGGACTTCTGCATTACTACTGGGTGTAGGAATTGTTTATGGTATACTAGCAGGATTGCCTGCATCAAAGGACTCTGTTGATACTAGCAGGATTGCCTGCACCACAGGACTCTGTTGTCAGTGTTTTTTTTTTTTCCAGCAGTGCAAAGGATTTTTTTTTTAATTTAGTGTTTGACTTACTGATCAATTGTACATCTGTGTCTATGAATTCAGTACAATCCTGGAAAATGATTTGTATTTGTACTCCATGCGTGGGGTAGTGTGTTTACAAAATGTTGTAAGACTGTAAGCAATGAATCACTTGATGCTTCTGTGCACTGTTCTCTGGTGTACTAACTCTGTTTCATGAGACACATTTCTTAAGAACAAAGCCTAAAAAAATCATATTCCTTACAAAGGTGAAAAATGTTTTCAAGGTTGTTACAACACATTAATAGCAACACTATCCTTATTAAGATTTCCCTGCATTTCATATTATCAATAGAAAAATGTTCAAAACATGAAAGTTTCTACATTGCCTTTTACTGAGAACAAATTTCAGCTGAAATAGAACAAAGTAAAAATATAAATGATTAAACAGCTGAAATTTAACTGAATTATTTTTGGTCTGTTTCCTCTGAGTAACTGTGCATCACCACATATTATTTAGGCTTAATATAAAGAATGATTGCAAAGCTATTTAGTTCATTTTGTTTTCGGGAAAGATTTTCAGTATTGTGGGGTTTTGTTAATGAATGAAGGTAAAGAGGATTGAGAACCTGACAAGTGGATAAGTTCAACAGCAGAAATACTGCAAGCATTGTACTGGATGTAATGATGAAGAGAGATGTGAGTCATAAGATGAAGCCGTCAAGTTTTTAATCATGTCGCTAGTCTATGTTCCAATTCCTCACCTATGATCATGAGCCTTAGGTACTGACAAAAAGATAAGATCATGGATAAAAGCAGCAAAACTGAGAGTCCTGCAAAAAGTATATAGGATCACTTTTCATTTTGGACTGAAATATCATGCAATCTTGAAAGCTCTTTAAAAAGGCAGTGTACCTCCATGTAGAAATGACTCAGCAGTCTTGTTTTATTCAATCTGTGTGGAAGAACAATGGGTGAAGCTCACGTGAGGTGTACCAGGCATGATCCATTGGGAAGAAGCCAGACCTTCTTAGAGGAACTGTATCTGGAAGGTTGCCTGAGAACAACTATTCCAGTAGTGTAGCTAGAACTTGGAATATAATTACTGTATCAATCAGGTTTATCTCATACCTTCATCTTTTCAAACCATTGCTAACAGACTTCCTCTCTGCCTCTTGGCTTTGTCCTTGCTCCCCATCTGGGACATAGCTCTCTTAACACCCTTTGTCACCTTTCTTATACCTCCCTTTAAAGCAATAAATCACTTAACCTGATTATCCCCTTCTAATACCTCACTTTGTCATACTACTAAAACTAGTATACCTACTTCTAATTAGCACAACCAAATTACTATTCCATTACTATTTCTCTGTTAACACTCAAACTTGTTTATCTCCTCTAATTTATTTATTATTTATTTTACATTTGTTGATTGGGCTAGTCTAGCTGGATATATGTCCATTTTCAGTAGAGGCCCGGGGAGAAAAGCTCCAAGCAATGGCAGAGACAAAATACAATATATAGTAATAGTTCCAAGAAAGACAGTATATAGTTTATAATTGAGTTTCAGTTAGACTTGAACAGAGCAGTATAGTAGGATATGCTAAAAACAAATACATATAGCAAGCTTTTGAGAGATAGCAATCAATAGAAATAATTAAAAATGTATTCTTTCATTACCACAGGAACACATAGAGCAGTAGAGTAGAGGAGTATAGAGAGCGCAGGAAGGGGAAAGAGGTGTCAGTCAGGATTAGAACAGGGACAAAGCCAGTGAGTTTTAAGGTATTCTTTGAGTAGCTTTTTGAAAAGAAGAGTGGAAGTAAGGGTGGTAAGTTCATTAGGAAGCTGGTTCCAACATTTTCCTACTGTGTTGGAAAAAAGTGAGTCCTCTGCTTTGTTGTTGGATTTAATAGTGGAAACTAGTAGCTTATTATCTGAGCGAAGTGTAGTAAGATTTTTGTAGGGGGTAATCAGATTAGTGAGGATTGGGGTATTATTAGGGTGATAAAGAATCTTATGGGAGATGACAAGTTGTTGGCAAAGTAGTTGGTTCTACAATTCTAACCATCCCAGTTGTTTGATGTTGTGACAGTGGTGAGTTCTAAAGGGGGTGCCAGTGGCAAATCTGGCTATGTTATTGTAACATGTCGAAAGTTTGGAGAGGTTGCTTTTAGAAAGATTGGTATATATTGCAGAAGCATAGAGTAGGGTAGAGATCAGATGGGTCTGGGAAATAGTTATTCTGGCAGAAGGGGTTAGGAAGGGTTTGATTCTGTAAAGGGTGCCAAGTTTTTTGTTAACAGACTTTATTGTAGAGTTAATATGGTGATCAAAACCTCACTCTGTTGTATTTCCTAAATTAGTCCTACCTTATACACCACTCTCCTGTTTGTAAAGCCTCAGTACAGTACAAGGCTTGTAAATTTAATGCTTGTGAATCTCAATACAAATTTTATTATACTGACTAATACATTGTGCATTCACTAAAACTGTGTTATAAAATGTGTTATTGTAAAAACTGTTTGCATTAAATAAGATACCTTGGATCTTTTATCCCTGGGCATCCGGTGAAAAAGGGCACCTGTGGCCAGTCGGACTTTCCTGGTAAACAAATGCCAATAAATGCATAAAATAAATAAGCTAGTCATGTGTCCCTTTTCAGGGTTTGTCCAAAAATACTGCTAATAACACTACAGAGCTTTAATCCTTCCCATTAACTGCCAAAACAACAAAGATCAACAACTAGGGATCCTATAGGATGATTTGGAGATTATTGCTGGGGACAGTGAAATCTGGCTTTCGATGGTTATCATCTTGCAACCACCACAGCCTTCACCAGGACAAGTAACTTAGAAAATGGATGGATAGATAGATTTTCCTCTGTCTTCCCCAATACTGAAATCCTGGAATGTTGATTATTGAATCTTTTCCATGGAATACATCAGCTATGTTCTGCTGCCAAGAATATTGCTGTTTCAGAATTCTGTATTCATTGAGTAATACTATCATGAAAGCCTGGGACTTGTTTACGTAACCACCATGGAAAATAACAGATGTGTCCATGAAAATAAAGTAAAGTTGCATGGCAGAGTTCCCAAGATCAGCCAACAACTGCAAACCAGACTATGATCAGTGGTTATTTGTTAATGTGCTTATACATAAAGAAAAGCTTGAAAATTATTTAAACAGCATGACTATAAGGATTATTACTGAGCCTCTGATTATAACCCAGTTGTGAACTCAAGATGTTGTCAGGTGAATCTTGGAATCCTTGCCAAGAAGATGTAAGTACTTTCTTGAGATCAGAGAGACTGTGTTATAATTATTTGTAGTACATGGAACTTCAGCTGGTTCCATGTAATACTTAGTTGCAATCAATCAATGAATGAATCAATCAATAAATAACTAAATAAATAAATAAATACATAAATATGTGCATGAGCACAAAGTGTTTTGAAGATTTGAAAGCCATAAGGTACCAGCAGTGCCAGTTGGTGAACAGAAACTATGTGTCCCTCTGACCAACAGCTTACAAAAACTGTTAAGCACTTTGTTTTGCCTTATTTGTGTGAGATTGATGTATGTTTACAGCTTGTAAAAGCTGTTCTAGCACCTCATTGCTGTTCTGTGATGGCTGCTGTCTATGCTGTTATCAAAGATTAGGATATAGCAGCTCTACACTGTGCATAAGAAAACTTCTGCTGCACCTCTTTGACCTCAAAGGTGTGTGGCATTATGTTTCTCTTGATTTTGCAGCATGTTTCTCTTGATTTTGCAGCATAATCAGTATGTTGCAAGTACTACAATTTTGTTTTGTCATCTGGTTCAGTTTTAATTTGTACTACTCAATTCAAACGTTTCTATCAGTGTTAAGGCAGAAGCCATACTTGTGATGGGATAACTGTTAGGAATCTGCCCCTTTATGTATTTGTGAAGCAGCCAGAGTTTAGGTATTTATCTGTACATAATAAATATGGTTTGATTAATTTTCCTTGCCCATTTAATAAATACACATGAGGGAAAATGCCTCACAGCTGAACGGCAGAAGTGCGTACCATCTGTGAAACAATTGCAAACATCCCTTAATTGAAGCACAATAAAAAATAAAGAAATTGCCCCTTAAGGACATAACCATGCTACACTAGACTGAATACAAAATGTCCAAAAGTCTATTAATACCTTTAGACCAATCAGGTACACATTATTAGCTGTAAGCATACCATACTTCATCACCATTGGATTTATCAATAGAGCGTAGATAGTTTAATTACCTTCTGAAACACTCAGCTTATGAAAAGCCTGATGTCTGCTACATTAAGGGTGGGTGTCAAATAGGATCAAAACCAAAAGGCAAAAAGGTCCCACAGCAAATGTATATAGGTGAAAAGTGGAAAGAATATAACAAGAATACTGTCTGTACAAAAACAATTACAAATCCCTTTTAGTGAAGACATTATGGGAGAGATGAAAATTACTCCTCAAGTACATACAAGTGCAGATGTGTAACTACGTCAAGGTGAAGGGGCTGGCTTCTGTGGGTATAAGCTGCTAGGAGGTGTGATTGGAAGTTACAGATGGGATATGAGTGGAGTACCAGTATTCATTTAAGAAACCATAGATGATATTGTACGTACTAAAGGGAATGTATTTATGCAATAAACTGTCTGCTACAGTACAGTTCTGAGTTTTTGTTTTCTTTTTTTATCCTATTTGAATGGAACATCAGTCTGGGGAGTGTTCTGGGGCCAGATAACATAGCTACAGCTCTGAACAAACATCCACACTAAAACCTTAAATCTGCACCAACAAGTAGGCTCTCAGGGGTAATAGGTTCCTAACTCGATGTATTCCTATCCTATGGAATAAGTTTCCACTAAAGTTCAAATAAAGTACTATTTTATCTACCTTTAAGGCTTGTCGTGATGACTGGATGAGTAGACACAAATTTACAGCAGAGTTATCATGAATGGCACTGCTCCATTTTTGGGAGTTAAGCACTATTATGCACTTGAAAAGGGTAGCAAGAATGTTTAAGTCTGTCTGCTTAAAATGTGCATGTCTAGGCATTGTATGGACCCTGTGAACTCTTGCTAGTATGTTTCTATGTTACTATATACAAGTGTTCCTGTACTCACTGTTTCAGTGTATTTAGAAAGTGCAATGATTTGGGGCAAAGGTAGACTCTCCACTAAGCTGACCACTGTTTGCTTAGCTGACTTATTCAGATGCATGCAGTAGGCAACTAAAGGTATGGGAATTAGCTTGTTAGCTATTCACAGCATTATCAGAGGAGTCATAGGAAGTTCGAGGCTGGTGAGTCTAATGACCATTACACCTTGACAGTTTCCACCTTAGACTCTACTTTCCTTCTCAAGGAGGGCTATGCCACTCATGACCAGGGAGAATTTATGAATACCTATCTAATGTTCCAGGTTCTGTTCAAAGAAATATAGTGTATCACAATGTTATATTTGCAGAGGAGGTGTATTACAAAGGTGAGAGAGATACTGAGAAACAAATCTATCGCTCCACATTATTTCTATTGAAGCGGGTTTAGATCACTTCTTCTGGTATTTGTGGGACTGTTTACTTTGTGAAGGTACAAGAGATCTTGCCCTACTAGGTCCCTGCTTGTAAGGCAAGGCATAGGTCTCTTCTGAGGAGGCTATAAGACATTAAAAGATGGACAGACAGTACATCTAGTCTTTTCTGGTAGCTTTGGAATTTTAAGCTTATGATCCTGTTTGTTAGGATCTTCTGGAGTCTTTTCAACTGTTTGATGTGTCTGTTGATGTATATCCCAAAGAGGACACCATATTATGTAACTGGTGTGATCAGTGCTGAATACAAGGGGACAATAACCTCTTCAGATCTTAATGATATTCCCTTGGTGATGAGTTATGCAAAGTAGAAGGATTTCATGACAACTTTTGCTACATGGTGCTAAAAGGAAAGGGAATTATCAACCCAGGTATCCAGATACTGAACTACATTTTCATTTTATAGAGGAGGTTATTGTCAATGCTATATGCTGGGTCTACTTCAGAAGACCGAAAAACCAAAAGACTGAATCCCAAAAGACTGAAAATTCAAAATACTGAACACATTGTTACTGCAGGGGAAAGCTCCCCTGCACCCCTCATGTGGGAGGCTGAACCCCCCACACCCCCTGCTAACTATATATATATCAACTCCAAGACTGCATAACAATGGAAAAAGGGCAAATTCTTCATTCAAGTATTAGACCCCTATATGCTATATGCTAGAGGGTGGTTTGTCTGCCAATGTGATAATGCCGCATTTTGTAGCATTTAATTCAAGCTGATTTTCAATACACCACTGGAGGGCCTCTGTGTAGGGAGTGATTTGACCATGACTCCCAGTTTGCAGTCATCCTCAAATGTGGTTAGCCACAGATCTCAGTAAATAATGAACTAAAGTTCTCTCACAGCTGTGAGCCCTGCTGAATACCACTGGTCACCTTAACATTTTCTGGTGCTGCCTCTGCCCTACACCATCAGGGTTATGTCTTTTATACAATTTGCTATCCATATTACTACATAAAGATCTATTTCTAAAGCATTTAGTTTATGCTAGTAAGGGGGATGGTGTTAAATGCCTTGGCCAGATGAAGGTAAGCTGTGTGTAATGTGTGACCACTGTCAATAACTTGTGTTACCTTCCCCCAAAAGTTAACCAGGTTCATTAGACAGGAGCCACCTTTTACAAAACCAAATTAATGTGGATCTGTCCTGATTAGATTTTTAATGTCAATGTTAATCAAGTCTACTATAAAGTGTTCCATGGCCTTACAAATGAGACTCATCATGGTAGTGGGCATATAGTTTCCGGGCTTAGCAGTAAGGCCAGCTGTATGGACTGGCATCAGCAGTGCTGTACTCTGCACTTCTGGAACTGAGTCTGTATCCAGGCTCAGGTTAAATAGCTTATGGAGAGGTTCCACCAAGGTGTATTTGTTGCTATTTATCAAACAGCCAAGTATGTTATCTGGTTTCATGGAGGAATTTATTGGTTTTGGACCGCACTTTCAGTACATGTTCTTTAGTGATGATGGGGTGGTTAAGAGCCACAGGGATTTTAGAGCTTTGAATAGTCATCTTAGGAATGGAATTTATGCAAAATTCATTTGCTAGGATATTGGCAGTGTCCGTCATGTTTGAATAGATTTTGTCATTTAGTATGAGTTCTGTAAATTGTTTAGTGCTGTTTCTAAGTTTTGTAACAGACCTAAAGAGGGGTTTGTAATTGTCTTTGACTTCAGATGCCAACTTCAGCTCACAGGCTGCATTATAGATAGCTTAATAGTATTTTTAAAATTCTTAGTCACATTCATATTTTTCTTGACTTGGGAATCATTAGGTCTTCTGTAAACTCTAATGAGTGTTTTCCTTTTCCTGGTGCCCTGCAGAGTTCTACAGCAGCAGAGAGACAGAAGAGAGACTTTGAAGTGATTAAGTATCATTTTTTCTGCATTTTCTTGCTGCCTTTAGCGAATTCCACCTAAAATGCCGATTTTCTAGAGTTTCTGAGATTTAAAAAGCTTGTTTCAGCTACATATTGTACTTATTTTACTGCCTGCACTTTAACAGTCGTTTTTTTGTTTACATTACGTGTTTAACTGTTGTAGGCTACACATTCAAGTGTGATAGCCATTTCTGTGCATTTAAAGTGTGTTTTTTTATTTTATCTGATTTCTTTTCTGAAAAAAAAAATACTTGTTTTCCACCTTTCTAAGCTAGTTTAGTCCAGTCTTCAGGTTAGTGCTGAATTCAGGGCTGTGTTACAAGTTTCTGTGTTTGCCCATACCTTACGTGGATAGAAGGAAGTTTCTGTGTTCACTGAGAGAGGGAGCTTTGAGCAGCCTATCTGTCCATGGAGGAGTGGTTTCAGCCCAGAAATTAGTAGTTTATTGGCCATTTTGGGCTAATTTCTATCTCTTTCATTTCCCTGCTATAAAACCCGCATTTGCAAGGTTTTTGTGCTAGTATACAGCTCAGCAAGCTCCTGCCTGGTGCCCTGCAGAGTTCTACAGCAGCAGGGAGACACAAAAGAGACTTTGGAGTGATTATCATTTTTCTACATTTTCTTGCTGCCTTTAGCTAATTGCACCTAAAATGCTGATTTTCTAGAGTGTCTGTGATTTAACAAGCTTGTTTCAGCTACATATTGTACTTATTTTACTGCCTGCACTTTAACAATGTCGTTTTTGTGTTTAAATTACCAGTTTAACTGTTGTAGGCTACACACTCAAGTGTGATAGCCGTTTCTGTGCATTTAAAGTGTTTTTTTTATTGTATCTGCTTTATTTTCTGGAAAAATAATATATACTCGTTTTCCCACATTTCTAAGCTAGTATAGTCCAGTTTTCAGGTTAGTGTTGAATTCAGGGCTGGGTTACAAGTTTCTGTGTTTGCCCATACCTTACTTGGATAAAAGGAAGTTTCTCTGTTAACTGTGAGAGAGGGAGCTTTGAGCAGCCTATCTGTCCATGGAGGAGTGGTTTCAGCCCAGAAATTAGTAGTTTATTGGCCATTTTGGGCTAATTTCTATCTCTTTCATTTCCCTGCTATAAAACCCGCATTTGCAAGGTTTTTGTGCTAGTCTACAGCTCAGCAAGCTCCTGCCTGGTGCTCTGCAGAGTTCTACAGCAGCAGGGAGACACAAAAGAGACTTTGGAGTGATTAAGTATAATTTTTCTACATTTTCTTGCTTCCTTTAGCTAATTGCACCTAAAATGCTGATTTTCTAGAATGTCTGTGATTTAAAAAGCTTGTTTCAGCTACATATTGTACTTATTTTACTGCCTGCACTTTAACAAAGTCGTTTTTGTGTTTAAATTACCAGTTTAACTGTTGTAGGCTACACACTCAAGTGTGATAGCCGTCTCTGTGCATTTAAAGTGTTTTTTTTTTATTGTATCTGCTTTATTTTCTGGAAAAAATATATAGACTCGTTTTCCCACATTTCTAAGCTAGTATAGTCCAGTTTTCAGGTTAGTGTTGAATTCAGGGCTGGGTTACAAGTTTCTGTGTTTGCCCATACCTTACTTGGATAGAAGGAAGTTTCTCTGTTCACTGTGAGAGAGGGAGCTTTGAGCAGCCTATCTGTCCCTGGAGGAGTGGTTTCAGCCCATAAATTAGTAGTTTATTGGCCATTTTGGGCTAATTTATATCTCTTTCATTTCCCTGCTATAAAACCCGCATTTGCAAGATTTTGCACACCGGACAGCGCCAGTTAGCTAGGGTATAACTATTCCCGGCTCCACAAAGTCTACTCTTCAATTGTTCCCTTGGAACTAGACAAACTTTCAACTTAAGTACTCAAACCATTCACTTTTCATACCGGCACTTTTTCAAAACTCATAGCAAGCACTAATAAACCTTAGCACTATACCCCCTATACTATAGAGAAGGTCAAGGCTCTCTATTCGACCTTACCAGCCAATCAGTAAAACAGTTTACTGTACCTACCCAGGCATGTCCAAAGGGTAGTTTCAGGTGTACTGTCTGGTCCAACTGCTGAGTCTGGGCATTTTAAGGCAATGTTACAATTGCCTCATGTACACAGACAACCTCTCCTCCTTCCATCAAGCACTAATACATGCGAGAGATGCAATTATACAGCCAAACTGGAGGCTAAGCTCTCTCAACCCAAGACTGGACCAGGCAGTCAGGAGGAGAAGGGAATTACTTGCATTACACCACCAGTCTCACATAGACCTATGAAACCAGCACCGGCAAAAAACACACATAAATACACAAAAACATACTCGGAGGCTCTAAATAAAACTCTGCAGGAGCAACAGAGACTTCTAAAGCAGACATCCAAGCAACCTCCACCCCCCCCAACACAAACCATGAAACACATACTTCACAAAACCAGTGTGCCACACAATCACAGCCCTTAAGGCAAAATAACATACCCAACACACTAGTAATAGGTGACTCTATAGTCAGGCACACTGACATCCCACTCACTAGGCTGAACAAGGAGAAGGTTACTGTTAGCTGCTTGTCAGGTGCCAGGATCCGCCACATAACACAAGCACTCAGGTCACGCCAGAACAAGTACAAATATGACTCTGTCATTGTCCATGTTGGTGTGAATGACCTGAGCTGTACCTCCCTGAACTACATGAAAAGAGACATGGAGGAGCTCTCTGATCATGTAGCCCAGGCCGGTATGACCCTGACCATGAGTAGCAGCCTGCCCTCACCAAGAATGATACCACAGTATAGAGAAAAAAATATCAATTTCAACAATTGGCTAAGCTTCTGGTGTCATTCAAAGGGGATCCAGTGTCTGTCAGCCTGGGATGACATGCTTGACAAGCCATGCTGCTTTGCTAGAGATGGCTTGCTCCTGTCACCCATAGGCTTTTGAATACTGGCCAAGTCTCTTGCCACCCCCATAGTGTCTTTTTAGACAAGGCTCAAAAGACAAACCCACCACAGTAAATAACACAAGTAACAAAATAATGAGGGTAATGCTACTCAATGCCAGAAGTCTAAACCTCAAAATGTACGCACTCAAGGCACTACTCAGTATGGAAAAAATCGATATGTGCAGTAACAGAAACCTGGTTTAAGGCTCCAGAGAGCACCCCCAACACTACCAGGCTACAACTCATACTATACATTTCGGCCACAAAACCTGGACCGAAATACAAAAGGTGGGGGAGTATCCATATTCATGAAGGATACCCACACCTCCAGGTTAGTGGCACAGCACGATGCTGCAGAGATCATCCACGTGCAACTAACAATGGGTAAAACTGCTATTCAAATTATAGCTTGCTACAGATCACCCACAATGTCCCAGGACCCCTACTCCACATTCCTGGAAACACTGGGAAACATAAAGGTCCTACCAAACACCCTGATATTGGGTGATTTCAATTACCCAAACATTAACTGGGAGAACTACTCAAGTACAAACTCCCTTGCCCAACATTTCCTAGAATTTATAAACTCAAATGCCCTGGAACAACTGGTTTACACCCCCACCAGAGGTGGCAACATATTGGACATGGTCATCAACAACATGGGCGACCGGTGTTCCACACCAGTGGTCAACCCCCCCGCTGGTTAGATCTGACCATAAACTAATCACTCTGGATATCCACATTCCACCACCACCCCTGGTCAAAGAAACCACTGTGAAAAACATTTCAAAAGCAAACTTCACATTACTTATGACCGAGGTGGGAAGTTTCAAAGCCCCCATGTTAAAGGATAATGCTGTCCAAGCTGCAAAATCCTTTACTAATGCACTCTACATGAATGCATGGATCGTGCTATCCCAAGCAAAACCAAGACTCACTCCTCCAAGAAAAGGAAACCAGTCTGGTGGACCCCTGCCATAAACAAGCTATACAATAGAAGGAGGAAACTAGTACAGAAAAGAGTAAAATCCCAAGAAGGGAAGACATCCCTGATCAGTATCAGCAAGAAACTACGTTCCCTCATAAAATCATCCAAGGCTAGCTTTAAAAGAAAAATTGCCATGGACTCCAAAGATAACCACAAGGCATTCTTTAGCTATGTCAAGAATCTAAGTGGCAATTCTCAGATCTGCTCAGAGTTAGTGCAGAATGATACAAAATACACTGAACTGACAGATATAGCCAACATCCTGGCAGACAGGTTCAGTGCAAACTTCACCCCCCTCTCACCCCCAAAAGAGCCCATAACTATACCAGAAGAATGTAGTGCCCCTGAAGTCACAGACACGCAGGTTAAAACAGCCCTCTCCAAAGCCAAAAACACAGCATCAATGGGATCGGACGGTGTCCCAGGCTGCGTCCTACACAAGCTCAAAGATGAACTAACCCCTCACCTAGACACACTGTTTAAACTTAGCCTCTCCACAGGCTACGTGCCCACACAGTGGTGCACAGCAATGGTTATTCCACTCCACAAAGGTGGAGCCGCAATGGACCCTGGGATCTATCACCCTATAAGCCTGACTAGCTTGGTCTGCAAAGTTATGGAGCGTATCATCATGGATCTCATTGACATTGGAAACCTCCAAACACTGGACCCTACCCAGTTCAGCTTTGTTAAGGGCAGATCATGCCTCCTAAACCTGGTAGAATTCTTTGAGACAGTTACCAAGGCTATAGATGAGGGAAAAGTGGTCCACACAGCTTACCTAGACCTTGCAAAGGCCTTCAACACCATTCCCCACTCAGGTATTATAGACAAGCTCACCAGCCTGAACATAAACCCCTATGTCACGAGATAGGTTGCCAACTGTCTCACAGACAGAACCCACATGGTAAGAGTTGTGGGAGCTAGGTATGACTCTAAACTGGTTAAAAGTGGCATTCCCCAGGGCTCAGTCCTAGGACCCCTCCTGTTTGGCATATACTTCTCAGAGGTACAGGCAAGCACAGGAGGACTATGGCTGACCAAGTTCGCAGATGACTGCAAACTAGGGGCTATAATTGATTCTCCTGCTGACACAGACATTCTCCAAAAGGGTCTCACTGAGACAGATACCTGGTGTCAAAACTATGGCCTCAAGCTAAATGCCAAAAAGTGCATAGTCATCCCCTTTGGAAAAAACAAAGTACCCACAAACTACCACATAGGTGGTAGACCCCTAAATATGGAAGACGTAATAAGGGATCTGGGGACCCATGTAGATGGTGAACTCTCCTTTGATAATCACATTGCCAAAGTGGTTAGAAAATCCTTCTGTGTGGCCCACCTAATCACAAAAGGGTTTGCATCCAGATCGAAAGAGGTCATTGGGCCCTCATCAGGCCCATCATAGAGTACAATGCCCCATTTGGGATGTACCTTACAAGACACCTGCAACAACTGGAAAGACCACAGAAGTACCTCACCAAGAGGATCACTGGCCTCAAGCAGATGCCCTATGCAGCTCGACTGAAGAAACACCAGCTGTACTTGGTTGCATACCGCCTACTCAGAGGTGATCTTTGCCTGACATACAAGGCCATGTTCAACCCAGAATTGATGGACATGCTCCACCTAAAGAAAACCATATCCCCTCGAGCCACACGCTTCAGGGATCTAAACCTCATTACAGCAATAGATAGGATGTGCTGGAGGGATAGATTCCTGTCCCAGAGACTTCCCATGCTCTGGAACAAGATTCCAATCTATAATAGGCAGTGCTCCTCGCTAACCCTCTTCAAGAGAAACCTTGACGAATGGATGGGAAACAGAAAGTTTACCCCAGGGATCACTTCAATGGCTCTGCTGGACAGAAGCACAGGGAACTAATCTAAGGGGGCGGCGAAAGCCAACACATTCTGCCTAGGCTTATAAATGCCTTTGGGCAGATAGCCTAGTACCTACCTATGAACCTATTATAGATTTTATTTATGTCAGTGGACCACCAGGATGGCTTGCTTTTAAATTTCCAATTAAAATTATATCTGGAAAGTACTTCTGATTCTAGCCAATTATTTATGTGCATATAACACTGCTGGGTAAATCTATCTCTAAAGTAGTGTCTGGGATAATATTGTAAGTGAATGTTGGCAAATCATCATATACTTTGAGGAGATGTGTGCTTGAAGTCTCTGAATTCTGATATACATATATATATATATATATATATATATATATATATATATATATATAAGCTATAGATATAGCTATAGATTAGATGTAGTTATAAATATATATAAATATATATATATATATATATATATATATATATCTATATATATATATATATATATATATATATATATATGGGTCCAAGTCAGAACGTCGAAAGTACAGTTCATCGAACTGCATTTTATCGAACTGACTTTAGCGAAAGTGCATAACATCAAATATGCACTTTCGCTAAAGGAGACTTAAAAGAGAGAAAACATGCTGTTTGCATGTTTTGTTAGTTGTACATCAACATATACTGTTGTTGTACAGCTAACAAACTTGTTGTGGAGATCACAGTACAGTGGGGATGAGGGAATATTCCCTTTTCCACATTGCAGTGCTATCTCGGAGTTAGAATATTGAATTAGGGGGATGTGGGGGGTGCAGGGGGGCTTGCCCCCCTGCAAAATACTGTTTAGAGGTTATTATTTTGTTTTTTGCCGGTTATGAAAACCGGCTTTTGCGAAAGTGCACTTTCGATATAGTGCACTTTCGCTTTTATGGGGTTCGATGTTGTTAGATCAATGTTGTGTGCTTTCGATCTAACAACATAGCCCCATATATATATATATATATATATATATATATATATATATATATATATATATATTGGCTTCAGAGGGTTAAATAATTTGAGGGAAGAGTTTACTAACTTATGGTCTGCCTTAACAGGAGAGGCAGTTACTACTGGAGTTGTGCATAATGATGTTGCATTTATAAGTACTGAGTCAAGAATATTTTGTCCTCTATTTGGGCTACTAGCAATCTGGTCCATTAAATTTTTATTTATCAGGTGTAAAACCTCTGAGCATATCCTGTGTTGGTAGTGTAGGTAACCCATTCAGTTGATGAATAGTCAAAGTCTCCCAGAATGATGGAATTCTTATTTATAGGGGGGTTCATCCATGACTTTTAAATACCTGAGATGAACTTCTGGGATTATTGAAGGGTTCTTGAAACAGGTGGTAAACTCATATTTGATTTTGTTTGGTGTAATTTGAAGTATAACTTAAAAGTTTTAAATTTCTTGGAATATGTGTATATGAGGTGATATAGTTTTTGCCAAATGTGGATACTCCTCCACAGTTTGGCATTGGTTCTGGAGGCATGGTAGACACTATATCCAGGTATGGAGAATCCTTTCTGGGCATTTAAACCAGGTTTCAGTGATTAGACATATATGGATGCCTTCCAAATGCAGGAGTGCCTCACTGTTGGGTAACTTCTGTTTAGGTTTCTGGCACTGAGCAGAGCCACCATAACTTGATCTCATTTTGATATTGATATGTTTCCTGAACTTTGCCAAAAAACACTATGGGACAAAAAGCAGTTTTAGCCAGTATGTGGAACACTTTGAACAAGGTGTGCAGACCATCCTCTCCAAAACAAGAAGTACTGTCAAAAATCTCGTTTCATGCTGAAACATACTGGATGCCTCTAAATAATACCAACATTTTAAACAATTGTTGAAGGCAGTATTCTTTTCACTGTACCTAGACATCATTCACAGAGAAGGAAGGATTCTGCTCAGCATCAGGGTCTTGCCTGCATATGTGACATGCATGTAGTGCTCAGACATGCCTCTCTGCATCTCTCTCAGAGTTTTTCACCCCAAGTCATTGATCCACAAATGCAGAACTATCATTTTGCAGTATATTTGTTTGATGCAAGGGTTCTGAGTGTCCTTGAGACATCTAACATCTTGGCATTTGAAAGACAACTCACTGTCCCTCTGTCTTTGTCCATTCTAGTGAGTGGTGAATCTGTATGTCTCAATGTGGAATCAACAATCACTAAAACATTTTTGCTTGCGGAGTGGTCTGTTGTACTGGTAATGAGACCTGTTGTCTTATAGAGACTCCTTATTAAAAGTGAGATATTCTGTACTGTGATTTTTAATGTTGATTTTTGCAGAGACTTATGCATTATGAGTCTAGGAGTCTTTCGTAAGGATTTCTTTACAGCATCAGCATATAACATTCTATTATGTGGCAGGATTGGGTACATAGCATGTTGTATGTTATTACAATGATGACTGTCTTTGTGAAATTGAGATCTCCATATCTCTTAAATATTTTCACATCTTACAAATAGAGTTATTATGAAGGATTTAATTATCTGTGAGCATAATGCATTTGCTATGAAGCTGCAACAGAGAGGAAACAAGTAGGCTGATCATTCATATTGTCTAGTGTAATGTAAAACTTAATTGATTTACAAAGTGTTGCAGAGTTTAAATAGGATATTGATTACAGCTTATTGAGATAGTTATCTGTTAGAGGATAGATGGTACAGTTATACATGTATGCCTATTCAAGTAAATGTATAACTTAAGATTTATGTACAGCTCTGATAGCACAGCTTGGAAGCCTTGCTTGGCAGTAGTGCTGCATTATGTAGCAGCTGTGTACTAAGCTGTGCAACGCAGTGCCACTACGGGCTGCTACAAGCTACTTAGAAGGTGTTAGGTGTGCAGCTCACCTCATCATGCAGCTGTACGCAGCTTACAACATCTGTACATGAGATCGATTACATTAGTACAATTACAGTTGAAACTGCCTGTGTCTGTGGAGTGCATAGCTTTGTGTAATATAAACTGGGAAAATGAAAGAACCAATGTAAAACAGCTAAAGCTCTAATCTGTAACCAGCTGAATTGTCGGGACCCACTACAGTGAGTTCCAAAACACAGAGAGTGAATGTAGCCAAAACAACAGGCATAAATTTACCAAGTCTGAGATGGCCATTTTTTAAATTATTCCTTTTTCTCTGAGGCACCACAGTCTTGGAGTGAGTATATATATATATATATATATATATATATATATATATATATATATATATATAGAGAGAGAGAGAGAGAGATGTGTATATATATATATATATATATATATATATATATATATATAGAGAGAGAGAGAGAGATATGTATATATATATATATATATATATATATAGATAGATATAGATAGATATAGATATATATATAGATAGATATAGATAGATATAGATATATATATATATATATATATATATATATATATATATATAGAGAGAGAGAGAGAGAGAGATCGATAAAGATGATATAGATATAGATTATATACATCAATTTAGGGGGTGTCGGGGGACTTACTCCTCTGCAATTAAAAGCAGTTTAAAGTAAAAGAGTGATATTCATGATTTGCTCTTCTCCTGCATTTCCGATCCTTATTTTTAGCTTGTCTGCACTCAGCATTTTGAGTGCCGGCATTTTAAGAGGGTGCCACTCGAACCAATAGCATTTATCTTCCCAAAACTGCAGCAGTAACCTCTATTCTCAACAGGGCTAATCACTACAAGCTCTAGATGACTCACACACTTGGCCAAAACTGACTATTTGCTATAAGTGTGAAAGGTAACTAAAGCATAGAAAATAAAGTTAGCCTTTAGTTCTCTGGACTAACAGATAAACATGATTGCATTCCATTCATACTATTTGTTTCTTATGAACGTATTTCATAAATAAATGTGCATGTGTGTATATGTGTTTGTGCATGTGTGTGTTTGTGTGTGAATGTTTATCATAACAGTGTAGTCAACACTGATTACATAAACTTTTTTATATCTGCACTCTTGCATCATCATAATCATCTATCTACACTCTCCTGGTGAATCACTGCAAATTTATCTACAATTTTGGTACATCATTAAAACCAGTAGAATTCCTGTAATCCCATCATATTTATGCTATTGCTAAAAAGTAAATAAAGGTTTACATCTGCACACACCAAAAAGAGCTATCGATACCATCCAGGAACACCCTAACCCACTCAAAACAATCCCTAAACCCATATCTAATCTTAGTTTAGCTTCACCCTGCTGAATATAATAAAAAATAACTATATCAGACAGCATTTCCTGTTCAGTGTAAAAATGTAACTTTACATGCTGAACATAAAAAATCCAAACACATACACACAAGAAAACTCTGCCCGCCTACCACCAAAATCAACCTCCAAAAGTGACCTTTTTCCTTATTAGAATGATTTTTATTTATTTATTTATTTTACATTTGTTGACCGGGCTAGTCCAACTGGATATATGTCCATTTTCAGTAGATGCCCGGGGAGATAAGCTCCACTATACAGATAATAGCAACTTCAGGTACAGTACAAATTTAAGACTAGAATGCAATGGTTTACATAGCAACTTAGTAATCCTACTACTTAACATATTAAATAAATAAATTATTTATAAGGAAGAGACATGTTCATAAAGTTGATAGCTTGGTATACAAGTTCATGCTCTATAGTGGTTCCTTAAAAAGACTAAGTTCATACAGACTTTAGTTTAGCTTAACAGATCATACTCTCTGTGGTTTATGAAAGAGCTAGACTTAATGCAGCAAGACTGAAATAAGTGTACAGTGCACATAGCAAGGAGGGGATTGTTAGTCTGGGTTAGTACAGGGGCATAACCGGTGAGTTCTAAGGTATACTTTAACAAATGTAAAATAAATAATAAAATAAAATGAATACAAATAAATAGTTCCTGGGGTCAGTGGAAGCACAGCCTTTGTGCAAAGGAATAATGGTGGCTATTTTCTATTCAGCTAGGATGAAGCCAATGCTTAGACTATGACTGAAAAGAGTACCCAATGGTGTTGCTAATTCTTGTTGGAGCCCATGTAGGACACACCCTGAGATGTTATCAGGTCCCATAGGTGCTGTGCTTTTGACCTTAGAGAGAGCATGTGTGATCTGCTCTTTAGAGATACAAGGTAGGGAACAGGTGGTAGGGATGTCATGGGGTATATGTGGCAGGGACGGGGGAGAGAAGTTTTCACAGAACCTCTTGGCTAATAGGTTAGCTATGTCCACAGGCTCAGTATATGCGGTATCATTAACTACCAGCTAGGCACAAATCTGGGCCTTTCCTTTTAGGATACAGATGTAACTAAAGAATGCCTTATGGATGTCCTCAGTTGAGGAAGCTAGTTTGCTTTGGAGGACTTAACAAGAAGTCCTATTTGCTTGTTTACGCTGAGGAGGGAATGTTTCCAGTTTAGGGCTTGCTCCCTCTTACCCTTAGACAGTAATTTCATCCTCTTATTGTAACGCCAGTTAATGGCAGTTGTCCACCAGGCAGGTTTGCTCTTCCTTGAAGATCTTGTTTTGGTCCTATCAAGTACAGACGAGTCAATGCAGTTATACAGGTATTTGTATAAAGCATTGGTGTAGAACTCAGCATAGTTTCCAGTTCCATATGAGGGGGGAGGTGCAGTGAAGCTATTTATACCATCCCATAAGAGGTTACAATCTGCTGTGGAGAGGTTTTTTTAGTTTAGTTGCTGCTGGGGGAGGGCAGGTGTGATAGTTACTTCGAATGAGACTGATTTGTGGTCAGATCTCACAAGGGAGGACCTCACAGTGGGAATGCTACAGTGGTCCCCCATATTGGTAAGTGTCAGATCCAGGATGTTGGCACCCCTTGTGGGTGGTGTCAATCAGCTGGTCCAGGGCTTTGGAGTTAACAAAATTGAGGAGGCTTTGCACAAGTGAGTTTGAGCATGAGTAATTTACCCAGTCAATGGATGGGTAGTTAAAGTCACCCAAAACCATGGTGTTTGGATGCATCTTGATAGACTTAAGAAGATCAAAAACAAAAATAACGAAAATAAGCTGGAGCAGGAAACTGACAAACAATTTAATATTAAATTGTTTTGTCAGTTTCCTGCTCCAGCTTGTTTTCGTTATTTTTGTTTTTGAAGTTTATAGCAGTTTTTTGGTTTTGTTAGACTTAAGAAGATCCAAATAGGCAAAGTGGGTCTCCTGATTTATGGAGGGGGTCCTGTAGCTGGAAATGACTTGAATAGGTGTCCAACCTACAGTTAATTGCTTCTGTAGTATCTCAGGGGAATCATACTGTTTAACCAATCTGGAGGTGTATTTATCTTTAATGAATATTGATACACTACCTCCTTTAGTTTTCATGTCTTGAGTTTGTGGTCTGAATATGTGGAAGGAGGCGTAACCTGGTATAGCTGGGGTGCTCTACATAGCCTTGAACCAGGTCTCCATGACTGCACAAATGTCTGCATCTTCCAAGGTGAGGACTGCTTCTAGTTAGTGCAGTTTCATGTTAAGACTCCTAGTATTTAGCAGCATAACCTTGAGGTTGTTTTTAGATGGAGTCTTTACATTGAGAATTTTGTTGTTGAGACACTGCCTAAAAAAGCACTAGCAAGGCAAGAGCCTTAACCAGTAGATGAAATCTCAGGGGTGACAGATGAATACCATCTCTGTGAAAGCATCGAGGTTTGCTGATCATGTCATCCCATGCTGACAGATACTGGATCCTCCTTATAATGACACCAGAAACTAAGTCAATTATTGAAGTCAATCATTTTCTGTTTTTTTTTTTGTTTGTTTTGTTTTTGAGGCATCATCCTAGGTGAAGGTAAAATGCTGCTTAAGACTAGGGGCATACCTGCCTGAGACACATAATCTGAGAGCTGAGTCATGTTTCTTTTCACGTAGTTCAGAGAAGTACATCTCAAGTCATTCACACTGACATGGACTATGACAGAGACATAACGGTACCTGTTGTTGAGTGACTTGACTGCATGCGTGATATGGCACATCCTGGCACCTGACAGACAGCTGACCATGACCTTTTCCTTATCCAACCTGATGAAAAGGACATCTGTGTGTCTCATGATGGAATCACCTATGACTAATATATTTGGTTTTGTGTTTTGCCTTAAGAGCTTGATAGGTGAGACACTGGTGCATGAGCTATTACATGTATCGTGTTCTGCAGAGGAAGTATTAGGTGTAGCATGCTTGTGTTTGTGCTTGGGAGGTCTCTGGTGTTTAGGCATTTTTCTGGTGAGGACCTCCACATATGTAGGTATGTGTGATGTGAGCTTGAGTGGAGTAGGAGGTGAGGTGAGCATATTCACACCCTGCTCATTGTCATATGTACTGACTGGTGTGTGAGACAGCATGGATTCAAGGTTCTTAGTACTGTTGCATCTCTCACATGTTGAGTTTGTGTGGAGTAGGTTTAGAGGGCTGTCAATGAACATAACACAGTTGCTACACTGCCTCAAGATCCCCATGTTGACCAAGTTGGCTGGAGAAACTGTGGGAAATTGTCCATCCATAGTGTTAGGTAAATTCATATCATCAGGAAAAGAGGTCACACTTAGGAATGGCTAGTGGGTGAGAGGTATGTTGATACCTCTGAGGCTAGGCTTAGTGTTCCACCTGACAGTAGAGCAAGGCTGTGAAAAACCTTTGGAGGACCACAAGCAAAACATTTGCATATATAACCACAAATGGTAACCACCACTATGCAGCAGTGCATGATGGTGCACTACATGTAAACAAGCACAAATGAGGGGCTTAAATAAAACAAGAAATAACTTTTTTAACTCAAACTAACAAATAAGGACACTTTTTGCACGCTCTAGTCCAATCACCCTCAGTTAGATGGAAACCAGACAGCATTCTCCTCCCACAATGGTGCAGAAAGGCCTTCACCAACAAAGATGGCTTGAATTTGATGCTCAGAAGGTACAAAACAGACCCAGAAAAGCAAACCTGGAACTAGGCCATGCTACAGCTAAACTAGTACAGTATACAGTGATATGTGGCAAAAAAACGACTCAAACAATTTAAACAGACAATAGAATGCAAATACAAATTAAAAGTGCAATATAGGAGCAAAAACAGGCACTCATAGCTAGTTGGAAGCAATGGATGCCTCAGATCCTTCAGTATCTCAGTGAAGAGCTAGTTTTAATGCTCAAGTGATACCAAACAGTCTAGATTCAGCAAGTCTGAATTTGGCCTATGCTATAAAATGCAGAAGTACTAGAAATTCAAAGTGCATAAAATCACACTTACAAAAGCAAAAAACAGATTAAATAAAGCAGCAATTCAGTGGCAATTCCCAGCTTAGAAGGGTGTAGGCCACACTTGCCTACAACAAGAGTCTAGACCACAAGCCCTCCTAATGTAAAACAACTTGTTTTGGAGCCTAAGTGCTTAAGTCATAATTAAAACACTTCAGAAAAGCAGGCACAATAGGCCTTCAATCAAAGAAATTCCAGTTTAGAAGGGTGTAGGCTATCCTCTCCTGCCACAAGCGTTTAGACCACAAACCTTCCTAATGTAAAGTAACTGGTTTGAAGCCCAAGTGCTTAAACCAGAACTAAGACACTTTCAGAATAACAGACACAATGAGCCTTCAACCAGCAATTCCCAGCTTAGAAGGGTGTAGGGTGTCCTCTCCTGCCATGAGAGTTTAGACCACAAATCTTCCTAATGTAAAAGAACTGGTTTGGAACCCAAGTGCTTAAACAGGAACAAAGATGCTTAGAACAACAAGCACAATAAGTCTTCAACCAGCAAATCCCAGCTCAGAAGCACATAGGCTAACTTCTCCTCCCCCAAGAGTGTAGACCACAAATCTTCTTAATGTAAAATAACTGGCCTGAAGCCCAAATCCTTAAACCAAAACTATTAGGCTTAGAATAACAATTACAATTTAATCAAGCTACTGACAAACAATAATACACACAGAAGAATAAATGCAATAAAACACTTTTAAGAACAAGCAGCAAATGCAAAGTAAGAAAGTAAGAAAAGACAAAAATAAAGTAAAAGGAGCCAAATAAAGTGTAATTTTGTTTTGGTAAGTAATAAGGGGGAAACAAAAGACAATTCAAGGTTAAGAAACTAAGGGGGTGGGCCTTCCCAAAGGAGTACTCAGTAGAATAAGCTGATGTGATAGGAAGTACTCACTAGATGCCTACCAAAAGATCAGAGTCCTTCCAAACATAAACAATTTTCACACACTGCTATGCAAATCAAAACCACTATACATAATAACATATACACCAGTGTCCAGCAAATAAGCCCCCAAGGCAAAACACCTCAAAACCTAATGTCTTGGTCATAAGCAACTCCATAGTGAGGCACACAGATGTCCTCCTTACCCAGGCTGGACAAGGAGAAGGTCACAGTCTCCTGCCTGTCAAGTCTCAATATCCATCAAATCACACATGCACTCAAGTCACTCAACGAGTACCGTTATGAGTCTGTCATAATACATGTTGGGGTGAATGACTTGAGACGTACCTCTCTGGACTAAATGAAGACAGACTTGACTGAACTCTCAGATTATGTGTCTCAGGCAGATATGACCCTAGCCCTAAACAGCATTCTACCTTCACCCAAGATGATGCTACAATATAAGCAAAAAATAATCGACTTCAACAATTGGCTTGGCTTGTGATGTCATTCCAGGGAGATCGACTATCTGTCAGCTTGGAAAGACATGTTCAACAGGCCATGTTGCTATTCCAGAGATGGTCTGCACTTGTTTCCTCTAGGCTTTCAGATACTGGCAAAGGTGCTTGCCTCCCCCATAGTGCCTTTTTTTAAGCAATGTCCAAACAATAACATTTCTGATGTAACAAAATCCATTTGAGACAAACTCAAGGTTCTGCTGCTAAATGATAGGAGTCTAAACATAAAGCTGCACTCCCTGGAAGCACTCCTAACCTTGGTAAAGCTGATGTCTGAGCATTCACTGAGGCTGTCAAGAGCACCCCAGTTGTGCAAGGCTATAATGCCTTCCACATGTCCACACCTCAAAATTAGCATGAATGAACCAAAGGTGGAGGTGTATCCATCTTCATTAAAGACAAGTACACCTCAAGACTGGTCAAACAGTATGACTCTCTCAATCCACTCCATGTCCAATTAACTATAGGCAAAATACCCTACCACATCATGTACCAAGAAAAGCACACCACCTACCTGGACTTACTGGAGTCACTTGCCATACAGCCCAACACCTTAGTCATGAGAGATTTCAACTATCTTTCCATTGACTGGGTTTCATACATGAGCATGAACATGCTTGTCTAGAGATTTCCACAAAAAGCAAAAAAATACACAAGAACAGGTGAGAGGTGTAGTACAAGAAAACTGTGTAAACTTGAAATAAAAACAGGTACCAAGCCAAAACGACTAGGCAAAAACCTCTATTTATGTTACTTTCTATTTTGTTAAATAAATAGAGGTTTTTGTCTAGCCGTGTTGGCTTGGTACCTGTTATTATTTCAAGTTCTTGTCCAGAGGTTCCTGGACTTTGTCAATGCAAATGCTCTGTAAGAGATAGTCTGTACCCCCACAAGGGACTCAAATTCCCTATACATAGTACTCACTAGCATGGGAGGTCATTGCACTCCCCCCCTGTGTAATCCCTTCCCTGGTAAGGTCGGACCATAAATCAGTCTCGTTTGAAGTAACTATTGAATCTGTCACCATCACAGAAGCAAAAACTAAAAACATTTTTCCAAAGCAAACTACAGCCTACTAAGTGATGGTATAAAAAGTTTTATACCTTCCTCAATCACAGACAACAATGGCTCCTATGCAGAGGTGTACATAAATGCCCTGCATAAACACTTAAACAGCTGTATAGACTCAGCTGTACCTGACCAGATTAAAACCAGATCCTCCCAAAAAGCAAGCCACCCTGGTGGACCTCAAATATAAAGAGGTTATATAGCAAAAGGAAGAAAGTGATGTCTAAGAACAAGAGGGAACTGACTCAGCAGAGGAATAATTCCTTCCACGGCTTGAAAAAGCAAATCAGAAATCTTGTAAAGTCCTCTAAAGCTAATTATGAAGCTAAATTACCATCCCAAGCAAAGGATAATCATAAGGCATTCCTTAACTATGTCTAAAAGGGAATGCCCAGCTATGTGTCGAACTGGTAGTAGATGGCACCACTATCTATAGAGATAAGGTCATATATGTGCTCTTCAAGTCCAAAAACATGGCCTCAGTTTGACCAGATAACATCCCAGGTTGCTTATTAAGCAGTCCAGAACAAGACCTAGTGGAGCCACTTGGCTTTCTCTTTAAAGAGAGTTGTTTTTTTTTTCCAGCAGAGTGGAGAACAACAACAGTAATCCCTTTGCACAAAAGGGGGGCATCAACCAACTCTGGGAACTATAGACCTATAAGTCTAACCAGACTCATCTGAAAGGCCATGGAAAGAATCATCATGGACCTTATCAACAAGGACATAGGCAACCTTCAAACTCTAGACCCAACACAGTTTGATTTGTTAAGAGTAATTCCTGCTTACTAAATCTAGTAGACATCTTCAAGAAAGTCACCAAAACTCTGCATGAAGGTAAGAGAGTACATACTGCCTATCTTAACCTAGAGAAGGCTTTTGACATGATCACCCACTCAGGTATCATTGAGAAACTCTCCCAGCTGTGGATTAACCCTTACATCACTAGATGGGTAGCCAATTGGCTCACTGACAGAACATATACTGTCAAAACTGGTGATTCTACCTGTACCAGTAGTCCCGTCACCAATGGAGTACCACAAGGATCTGTGCTCAGCCCTTTAGTGGTTTGAATCTATTTCTCGTAAGTCCAGGCTAACGTAGATGGCCTATGTCTTACCACATTCACTGATGATTGTAAATTGGGTACAATCATCAAGTCCCCTAATGATGCTAACACATTCCAGGAGGGGCTAACACAGACAAATGACTGTTGCCAAACCCATGATCTAAAACTAAATGCAAAAAAGTGCATTATTATTCCCTTTGGCACAGCAGAATTCCATACTATTTACAATATTTACAGCACACCCTAAGTTCAAACCTAGTGGTGCAAGATCTGGGAACATGGGTAGATACCAATCTGAACTTTGACTACCAAGTTTCCAAAGTAGTAAGGAAAGCCTTCTATGTTGTGCATCTCATGCGTAAGAGCATTACATCCAGGTCTAAGGATGTTATAACTCCACTGTATATGACCCCCATAACACCATTAATAGAGTGTAATGTTTCCTTCTGTATGTACCTCAAAAGACACCTGCAGCAGCTGGATAGACTACAGAGGTTTCTCACCAAGAAAATATAGGGCTTCCAAGCCATGACTTATGTGGATAGATTGAAAGCCCTGTCACTGTACTATCATGTAGGCTGCTTAGAGGCAACTTGTGCCTGGCCTTCAGGGCAGTCTCTAACACTGCCCTGATGGATATGCTTCACATCTGCAAGCCAAATGGCACAAGAGTCACTCACTCTAGGGATCTTATCCTAGATTGTGACATTAACAGAACATGTTGCAGAGATAATACAACAAACAATTCCGCTAAAGCCAGTAAAAGAAATAGTCTCCAACACTGGTCTACATTAAGTAAGAACTTTTGTTCATTTAATATATCCTCAAAATTCTTCAGAGATAAAAATACATAATCAGACCTAACATTTAAAAATGGAGTCATGACATCACATGACCCACTTGAACCAATCAAACAAACTTGCGAACATTTTGTAAATTTAAAGAAACATTGTATCTAAAAACATACATAAGGAAACAAGTTATGTGCTCATGCACTGAAACTCTCTGAAGCAATAAATACATGCAAATTACACCACTCAATGTTCTATGCATTTTTTAGATAGAAAAAGACTTTTGAACAACACAAAATCATTTCACAGTTTTTGTGCTAACAAAAAACATTTTATATTACTAGAATCATTAAGCCCATGAAGTTGATCTGCCCTTAATTATATTTACCAACTGTACTCACAGCATACTAATAGGACATTATAGTTCCCAACAAATTCATCCATGTTCACTGAATCCAGTACAAAAAACTTAAATATTCTGAAATTCGGACATGTAAGGGAATGCTTAGGTAGAGCGTTGACGCTGTCCTTTTTCTTAATTTCTAAACTGTGTTCATATACTCTCCTAGCTAGCTTCCTCACAGTTTTTCCTACATAAAATCCAGAACAAGTGTGACAAGTGGCATTCCCACACTGGGCCAATAATCAAGGAGCCTGAATCCTCAGCATTGACACTGGAGCAGTACGTGCAATTGAAATACAAATGGATACACTCAGTAATTCCAAATGCAGACCTCTGTGTATCAAGCACAATTTCCCTTAAGAGCACACAGGGCACACACTCAGCCCGGGATCTGGGTGTCTCGATCTGCCTCTCCCCAGGTCCCAAATAAGGCTCCCCACTGGCACTGTGAACCCAATGAGTCATGTCCCTGCTCAAAGTAGCTGCCACAGACACCCTGTGAGATTTAATTTTTCACAGACGCACAAACACACACACACACACACACCCACACCTGGGAATGTCTGGCACAGATTACCCCCTCTACCAACTTTGCCCAGACTATAAAGTAGATGCACCACCACCAGTTCAGTTACTATAAGGCTCTTAAAATGGTATCCAATTATGCTGAGTGAAGTTAAAATTAATACAAATGGTAATGTTGACCAAACAGCAAGGCTTTCAGGAGTGGCCAGAGTTATCACCAAATAAATATGTGCAAATACTTAGCCCCACCTAGCTTCCTTAAGGCTTCATCTGTCCTAGGCATGGGGTAAGCATCTGACTCTGTGTGACTATTTAGTCTTCTATAGTCCAAACAGAACCTGGTGCCTCCATCCTTCTTTTGTATCAGCACCACTGGGGAGGCCAGGGACTGCTGGACTCCTGTATTGCTCCCAGTTCCAACATCTCTTGTATGACATCCCTCAGAGTTTGTCTGACTCACTTATCCTGTAAAGGACCTGCTTGATAGGTCTTTGGGTCTCTGTATCCATATGGTGCTGCACCAGGTGTGCGCACCCTGGTTTCCCAATGAACATGTCCCCAAACTTGTAACACTGCTCAGATTTCTCAAACCTGGGAAAAGGATAGCTGCTGGGACATTGCTACCCCTTCCACTGAGGTGTCAGTTCGAGCCTCACTGGTTAGATCAATCACCAGATCCTCCTCAGACTCCTCCTGCCATCCACTGCAGATAGTCAGTACAAGGGCCTCCATATCATGGCAAGGCTTCATCATGTTAACATGATACAATTTGTGACCCTGCCTTCTGCCTACCAGCTCTACCACATAGTTAACATCAGTGACCTTCCTTACCAATTTGAAGGAAGTCTGGTACCTTCTGCCAGTGGTGCCTCACTGTCAGCCTGGGTAATACCACTCATCTCTGTTCTTGCAGTCACCCTGTTCAAGGGAACATCAGTAACTACCAGCAGTAGTGGCTGATCTTCAGGCTCACTGCTACAGGGTGGCTTCCTCCCTGAATTAGTCATATCACCAGTCCTGGTTTCAGGGATGTGGTCTGTCTAGGTCTCCCCCAGGCTAACAGACTCACATGCCTGTCTCCAAGTCTGACTGCATGTCACTGCATGCACAGAAGATACTACATTATCAAAATCATTCCCTATCAAGATATCTGCAGGGATATCCTCAAATACACCAACTTGCCTGCTTTCTTTTCCACACTCCCAGTCAAGGTGAACCCTGGCCAAAGGCATTTGGAATGGGATTCCCTCCTAAAGCTCTGACTAGAGTAGACTGCTCAAGCAAGTACTGCTCCTCTTTAACCACTGCAGGCTTCACAGTGGTTATATCAGAGGTTGTGTCTCTCTCCATCTGTCTTGGCAGTGGCCAGTTTTCCATCCACCAAGATAGGATACAAACTCTGGTGATAGTTTGGTACCCCTGTTATCTCCAGACACCTTACCACTGGCATTCTGTTATTCCCACTTGCTGGCTCCCCTGCCTTTTGTTCCCCACCTTGCCTCCATGGACATCTATATGCTACAAGGCCTCACTTGATCCTGGCCATGTACCTAAACTAGTGGCTTTCCTTGTTATTGGCAGACTCTTTTGGCATGGCTTAGGCAGCCCATCATGGGTTCCCTTATATCCATGTTCAGCACTGGGCACCCCTTTCCCATGCAGTGATTCCCTGCTTGTTAAGTATAGATCTCCTTCTTTACCCAGTTCATCTGCAGAGTTGCATTCCCTGTCTTCCACCCAGATTCTCATGTCCTCAGGCAAAGTGCTAAATGCTTGATCCCTCACCAAAAGTTTTGCAAGTGACCTGACACCCACTCATGCTACTCTAGAATAAACTTCCAATTCTCATGAAGCACAGTTTCTCACTGGCTCTATTCAAGTGCAACCTGGACAAATGGATGGGAGACCAGAGATTCACCCCCTGAGTGGCACCCATGTCCTGCATGGACAAGGGTAGTCAGTGTTTATCATAGACTTGGTCTGCAAATTACATCATCTAACCAAGGACAATTGAGGCAACTCGGGATTAATATGGCTAGGCTTATAAGGGCTCTAGAGCTGCTAGCCTATTCTACTCTAATGAACCTATAAGAGATAAAGAGTTGATCAGAAGTCCTGAAGTATTTGGTTCTGTCAATATAATCTGACTGTGGACATCCAGAGTGTGAAGAATTATTTCCCTCATTTAAAGCTCTGGAAAGAAAACAGGGAATAAATATCCTAGCTTACTGTAAGCTCTGAAACAACCTAAGTGATAAAGGAAAGATTTGTTCTCAAAATTCCCTATCCTTAAGAGAGAATGTGATTTGAATTAAGCACATTGTAACTTTTGAATACATTATAGACTGCAATTTTTCTTACTTCATTGAAATAGCAAGACATTTTGTTTGATCTCAGTAATGCACATATTTTTATGAATTAGTTTAATAAGCTAAAGAATTTTTAACTATTTTGATATTTATTATATTAAGAGTTTTACACACTTTTCAGATATAGACATGTACTTTTAAAATGAATTCAGAGCTTTTGTTAGATCCTGTTAGATGCATAAATACATACATATATATATATATATATATATATATATATATACATATATATATATATATATATATATATATATATATATATATATATATATATTATTTAACATGATGACTATATATGTGCATTGATTTTCCTTTTGTATAATAGTTTATTATGATAAGATTACCCATCACCTGTACATTTACAGATATCTTTATCTCTTCAGGTCCCACTTTGTTCTGCTTATTTGTTTAGAGATTTAGTGAAAATAATGCTGAATGAGTGAATAATTTAGGAATATTTAATGAATAATTGATACTACTATTAATAAATATGGATATAGTACACTATTTGTTGGATTATTTAATACTTGTGATTAATATATAAGGATTTTTAAACTTTTATGTAGTAATGAGGAATAGTTTTAAATGGCAAAATATATAAGTAAATTAATAAAATTCGAAAAAACAGCCACCAGGTACCAAAAGAAACTAGTAAGGCAATCCAAGGCACCATAGGACCAACAATCAGCTGATTAATGATGGTTTAAATTGGATGTTTTTATTGGATAATTAACCTCCTGGAGGATTATAAAAGGCATTAATTGTTCTCTGACCCACATCTGATGAAGTGATTCAAACGAAAACACTGGTTTTAATGTGTGCATTTATGTGCTTTTGTGCTTAAATTAAAGTTGGATTTTAAAAGAATTCTGGCTAATTCTTGGTCCTGTGGTGCTTGGATTGTCTATAAGTAAATTAATAGTTTCCTGTTATTTTAAACTTATACATAATATTATATTAATTATTGGTAAGTCACGGTAGTTTCTGGTGAGTTTTTTGATGAATTTGTTTAGGTATTGGTAGGTAGAGAGACATAATAGTAGTTTGTCTATTCAACAGGCAAACTAGGAACTTTGGTATCCATGGTAGGTTGAGTTTCATTAGTAATATATACAGTTACAGTTGTAGACTTGTAGAAAGGAAAAAAATCCCCCCAAAAATGTGGAATATTAAGATTGTGTTGGCAGAATGAATTAAAAGTATTATATAGAATTAAATTAATGTGGTGGATAACTGTGTCATGTTATCTTTTAAAATAAATATTTTTTAAACACATTCAGTATAGATAGTTTTAATCTATTATCTATTAATGTAAATGAGTTAAAAAAATGGCAACAAAAGGAAATCATTGATGAGATATCTAAAAATAAGAGGAGACAAGAGATCCACTTAATAGATAAAATAGCGTAGGTTATGAAATGTTATCATCTGCTTGTTTTAACAAAAAGAAGAGAGGAACTGCTATATTTTGGAGAAAATCTACTATAATACCTAAGGTCATGGAATCCATTAATGTTTCCAAAGGAATGTATACATTCATAATATTTAAATGTAATGGCAAATGCCATACACTAGCTAATTTTACTGGATCTCTGGTATAGGTGCAAGAGTGGCTAAGGATCACTTAAACTTATTATGATATCATTGGAAGGGTAGTTTAATTTTAGCAGGGGATTTTAACTGCATATCTAGTATGGCAAATACAAGTGAACAGAAGAAAGCTAAAATTCTGCCATCAGCTAAAGCACTAAACAGATGGGCTATAATAATAATTTATTGATATAATAATAAAAGCAGAAGATAAGTCATTGTTTTTCACTCATTATTCTTATGCACATGGGATGCAAACTAGAATTGATAGGATTTATGACTCTACAGATTACTTAATAAAGTGAATTATTTTAAAACTATTCCTCATCCATTATCTATCTGATCATAATGCACTAATTGTTAATATATTAATGGATTTAAGGAAATTTCAGATTATTTATAGAATCCCAGTATATATGACAAAATTAAAAGAATTTAAGAGTTATCTTAAGGAACAAACCAAGAATTTTCTATATTTGAATGATAATGGTCAAATTAGTAAAGTCATACTATGAGACTCTTTATAAATGCATATTAAATATAGAATGGGAAGATGGGCTAGTAATAAAATGAAACAATGAGATAAAGAGTTGTTAGAAATACAAAATGAAGTACATAAAGTGAGGTTTGAACAACAAAGAAATTAAATAATACTGATGTCATTAAAAAGTAATGACAGAATATCAGTTTTAATGAATAAAGTGGAGATAGCTTTTGAAAAATTAAAATTGCACAGTTATGTGATAATTTCTAAAATCTACACAGATTAGCTAATAGAAGCAAGTTGTTAAGCAGAAAGGCACAAATCAATAGTATCTGAAATCCTCACACTGGTAAGCTTACTTCAGATATAGAGGAAATGCTTAATATTTTTTAAATCCATGAGGATTGTAATAAAAATAATAATTCTGATAATTACAAAATTGACAGGTATTTAAAGAAAATGTTATTTATAAACTTAATGACTAACACATATCTACAGTGAGCAAGCCTATTACTCAAACAGAAGTTAAAAAAGCTTTAAAAATAAGAAAAACGTGTACATCTCCTGGGTTAGATGGTTTAAATGTGGAATTATGTAGTCTCCTTCTATTAAATATTTTAGAGTTACTGAGTGATATTTTCAGGATTATTCAGAGAGAAAATAATTCATCCCTTGTGGAAATTTTCTATAATCTCACCTGTGCTTAAACAAGTGAAGGATAATAAGTTAGTTTCCTCATATAGATCTATTTCATTATTAAATGCAGACTATAAACTATTTACTTCTATCTTCACTACAAGATTAAGAGATATAGTAGATGAATTAATGAATAAAGCTCAAACAGGATTTATAGTCAATAGATTGATGTATGATAATATAAAAAGGGTAGTAACTCTCTTAGATTTAACAGAATGAATGAACAAGAAATTGGCACTAATTAGCTAAGATATTGAGATAACTTTTGATGCTGCAGCTTGAAACCACTTGTTTAAAACTTTAGAAGCACTTGAATTTCCAGAACAATTTATTTGAATAGTAAAAAAGTAGAACCTGTATAGAGACTCCAAAACATATGTTCAAGGATTTCTTAAGGATTCAATTTAAACAAAGGCAAAAAGCAAGGGTGCCCCCTTTTCCCCTCTACTTTTTGCATTAGTCATCGAACCCTTAGCTAATAGTATAAGAAACAATAAAAATATTGATGAGTGCTCAATTAAAAAAGATTGTCAATCTAAAATACAACTCTTTTTGCAGATGATATGTTCCTAACTGCAGGAGATTTAAATTATTCAATTGAAGAAATAGATGAGGGAAATTGAAAAGTTTCAAGCAGTATAACTGCTGAAATTCAATAATAATAAAACTGAAACTTTAGTGTTAAATTAATTACCAGATAGTAAGTTTAAAGATAAACATAAGTACAACTGGGAAAGAAAAGAACTAAAATATTTTGAAATAAAAATCGATCACGATGTGAGTACGATTATAAATAATACTTTTGAAAAAATAATTGAAGACATGTTACTTCTTATTAAAAAATAGAATGAATGTTTTTTTTTTACTTTTTGATGTTAGGTTGATACTTAATAAAATGATTGTATTACCCAATATTATATACACATTACATCAATAGCTTTAGTACCTGACAAAAACTTTTAAAATATGTAAAAAATGTTAACTTCATTCTTATGATATGCTAAAAAGCTAAGAATTGCTTGTATAAATCATATAAGATTGTGGCAGTATTGTGGAATTAGCTCCTAGCTATTCCATTGCTGCAAATTTTAAGGGTCTATATTATATAAAAAAATGCAAAATGTTGAACACTCACATGAGTGTAAATTCAGGAATTCGAAATTGCTATTGTGAGGGGCTGCACCTCCCTACCCCCACTAACTATATAACATTCATGAGCAAATTTTACTAAATATTTATAAGTATATCAAATATCATAAATTAGAAATATGTAACAATCCTTTCATCTGTTTAATGAAGTTTACCTCAGAAGGAAATTTATTTCAAAATGCATACTCTGCATATATAAAATTAATTCTTATAATAGCTCATAGATATGTTTTTAAACTCCATTAATACCAAAAATGGAAGTTTTTGTGTTTGTCCATTGCATGCACCTATAAATTTAAGGAAACTCAGAATAATGTTAAAAAAAATATATTAAAAGGAGTGGATTAATATTATGGAGTGATTGCTTTGAAAAAGAAAAAGCTACATCACCACAATATTTATGAAAGATTATAAGTTGGGTGACATTGTTAACCAGTTAGTATTATCCATCAGTAAGAAATTAAATGAATTTGTAGATAATATGAGTGAAGAGAAACATAACACTATTCCTCATTATATGAATATATGAATGATATCATCGAAGGCAAATTGACCTACAAAGGAAGTTTATCCAAATTATATTTGTTAATTATAAATAATAATAATAATTTTGATGGAAATTTCTGGGACTTTTTATATAGTAGTGGATTGAGTGATGCAACAGATGGTAAAAATAAAACTTTATTACTTAAATCAGTTAGTCAAACTTCTTCAAGTTTATACTGGAAAGTTTTTATGTGAAAATATATACATATAATATATTTTATGCCTTATAAAATCTCTATGTTTGTTTAAATGATTTCTTCAGTCTGTTGAAGATGCAGTAAAGATGTAAAAGCTGATTGGACACACATGTTTATGGATTGTAAAAAAAGCAAATGTATATTGAGAAGAGATAAATATATTTTAAGAGGTTACGGTCTGATAATTGTTCTTTAACAAGATTAATAATACTGATGAATGTTTCAATTTCTTTATCTGTTAAAGCCAAACAAAAAAAATTGTTCTGGACTCTCTTGGCAGTAGTTAGAAGAGTTATTACCAAAAAATTGGAAATCAAATTCAGTTCCTACATTCAAAGAAATTTTAAATTTAGCAATACTATGTAAATCTGAAAAAGAAGTGATCATAATAATATCTATAAATCATGCTAAGACTTTTAGTGGTTGGGTCTAGCCTTGAAATGTTACTACTGAGATACCAAGACACTTAATGTGTTAATTGTATAACATTACTCTGATTATTCAATGTATTCCTAACACTGTATAATAGTATTTGAGGTTCAATTTCTTCCTTTCTGTGCATATATTGTAAACATTGTAAATTGATAAAAAATTCTTTAAAAAAATCCATATCCTTATGGAAATCAAGTTAGAGATGACTGACCATAACAGCCTGTAACTCAGGCACTTTTCTTGAAGAAGTCAGAACAATAAGCAACACTGTTTCCCAAGATAAGAACCTCAAACCAGCCTCATGAGCTGGTTCAAGAGGAGACAGTGTATGCTTTTCTAAAACAAAATTAAGATCCTGAGAAGATGCCACCTGTCTGTTAGGTGGATGTTTATGTAAAACTCCTTTCCAAAACTGCTTCACCAGAAGTAAAGTAGAAGGGGTAGGGGTATCCTAGATCACACAAGCAAAAATAGGTGACAGATTAATCTTGATGGAAGAATAAGAATGGCCAGATGGTGATAATAACTCACATAAATACTCAATAATCACAGAAGTCTGAGTATTAAAAGCAACCTGATTCTTAGAATGGCATCAACTGGAAAACATTTCCCACCTACTCATATAAGATTTTCTTGTAGCAGGTTTCTTTGACACCTTTAATACCTGCTGCACTTTTTCAGAAAAGGGTACTTAAAAGGTACTCAATTTGTATCATCCAAGCAGTCAGCTGAAGAGACTGAATATTGGGGTGTATCAAACTCCCCTTGTCCTGTCTGAGTAAAGCCATTCTGTGAGGAAACCTATGGTAATTGCCCTTGGCCAATTACAAAAGAAGAGAAAACCTCTGTTGTCTTTGCCAAAATGGTGTCACTGCAATTTTCTTGCAAGTACCTCCACATCTTCAGAAGAAGCATGGCTATCAAAGGAAGGAGTGGAAAAGCATACAGGGACATTCCCATCCATGAAAATGAAAAAACATCTGTCTTCCTGCCCTGCTTCATGGTGTTCTAGAGGAGAATTTTTTTAACTCTCTGTTTTCACTGGGGGTAAACAGATTCACATGTGCTCAACTTCCATTTGTGAGCATCTGTCCTGGTCCTTTTCAGCTTGTCTGCTACAAGGTTTTGGTCTGACAGGATGTATGTAGCTTGGTGGGACAAATTGAACTGAGTTACTATATTCCAGGCATCCCATAGCTAGTTTGCAAAAAGAGTGAGATCTGGTTCCCCTTTATTTGCTTATGTTCCACATCACTGTGGTGCTGTCTATGATTACTAACAAAGGGCCTGAAATCCAAAAATGGTTCAGAAATTTTAGACCATTTATAAGAGTTATTCTCTTGACATTTATGTGCCTTGACTTGTTTGTTCCATAGACCCTGCCTTTTTACTTCCTTGAAAACAACTTCCCAAGCAACCTGAGGCAACTATAATTACTGACTAACTAGGGGCTGGCAGAGAGGAGGGAAGATCTATGTTGAAAGACAACTGATTTACCTACCAAGCCAACTCCCTTTTTACAATCCTAGCACTGGAATTTGAAATGATAGAGTGTGCTGCTGTTGAGTTTACCTGAAGTCCCAGGCTAAGAAACAAATTTAGCACCCAGTATAGAGATTCTTGACAAGGAGTCTGCAAAAATGAGACAATCATCTATATAAGGAAACATGTTAATGCACTGCAATCTGCAGTGAGCTCTAACAGGAGCCAGACACTTTGTCACCACTCTTGAAGCTATAGATAACTCAAAAGGAAATACGCCAAACTGAAAATGTAAAGAAGATATAAAGAAATTAAAACATATGTGAAATTGTTACTTACTGAAATGTAATGGCAAAAAGTCACCAGAAGAAACTGGAAGGTAGGATGAGGAGTAAGAGTGCCTATAGAGAAAGCAGTCTTAACTTTGGAATTGTGATATGCATGTTTATACAGGTTTATAAATTATAGATTTAGAACATGTCACCAGGAATTTTCTTCTTTTAGCACCAAAAAGATTCTTGAATAAAATCTTTTCCTTATTTGGGCTGAGGAAACAGGTTCTAGCACCACCCCCTGCAGAAACATCTGATTTAGAACAGGAGGGAACAAGATAGCTTGACTGGGAGGATATGGAGCAATCTCTTTGAAAATGAGTAAGGGAGTTCCATTGCCAGCTGTAATATTTTACAATGATTCTCAAAACTCAACTGTCTTAAGTTATTTGATACCATAAAGAATAATGAAGATGTAAACTCTAGGACAGATCTGGGATAGATTCACAGGGTTGTCAGGCAGAGAAGGGCAAAAATCCTGAATGCTCATATAGTTAGTCTGATTTGTTTAGGATTACCTGTTCTGGGGAGGATCCTTGTTTCTTCTTAGATCCACCCTACCATTCATTTTTGAAATGCTGTTTACCTGAACCTTGCGGAGTATGCTTGTTCGGTTTCTAAAAGTAAAGCTTGAACTGGAAAAAAGTTTGTTATTTTTTCAAAAGAAAGGTTGAGAAATCAGAGTAACCCCCGATTTAACTTTCTCCTAAATTATCTTTCCCCCCTTTCATCAAAACCTTTAACATCTTCTGGAGAGGAAGAATCAAGTAATACCATTCTATCCAGAGAACCTTTTACATTTTCTGATTTGATATCCTCAGTCAAATTCTAAAACTGTAACCAAGCAAAACTTCTTAAAACAGAGTCAGCGGCAGCAGCGGTGTGGACATTATCAGTACCAAAAACACATTTCACAAAATGTTAAATTACCTGAGACATAACAGAAATTATAAAGCATACATGAGTTTTAGCATCAGAAGGAGGGAAAACAGCAATTAAATTTCTTAAATTGCCATAGAAAGACAGCAAAAACATAAGCATGTGCCAGGCAATTCACAATTCTTTTTTTACTCAAATAATTTTATTTTCAATTAAAAATAACATTTACATAATATTTTCAAATATTAAACAACTATATACAATATTTACCAAACTTGAAAAAGGAAGCCGGCAAGACGATAAACTTCAGCAGATGCACCAATTCCAGACACAGTGATGCTGATAAACTGCAAGTTAAAATTTTATTTTAAGCTCAACAATAATAGGCTTTTCATCAGTGTCCCACACCAACTTCATCAGAAAAACAAACCACACATTCCAGTTTACACCTTAATAAAAAGCTCATAAATCACATGACTACTTTGCAATTAAGCCAATACATTCACAACACCTGCTCAAACCCTTCCCTGAGGACTCAACCTTACTGAACAAGCAGTAAAAGGAATATCCATACTTTTGTAAGTCATGCTGAAATAGATAAAAAATAGATGAAGAAATTAAAATGGATGCAATCTACAAAAATAAATACAATAAAATTACCTAACTAAACTTCTTAATTTTAAAATACAAGAAATGGATAACATTCCATTTAAGCCTGGATAATGATAAGCTTCTAGTTTTAGCTGCCAAATTAATTCCTTTTGTTCTAAAAGTAACATATCTGGACCCCCCCTATTGGAAGGAACTACCTGATCAATGACTGAAAAAGTAAATTCATGACCCAGGTATTCCTTAACATGCCTGGCAAGCGCATTCTCCATCTTCTCTTTTTTTGATGGCATAAAGGTGTTCATAAAGGCGTTCCTGAAGTTTCCTGTCAGTTTTTCCTATATAAAACACCGGACATGAAGAGCACCTAGCCAAATGTACCACATGTGAACTGGCACAGTTAAATCTACCCCTGATGGGGTATTTGGTCTCCCAATACTAAAAAAGGTCCCTGCTTTAATAAACCTACAGTATTTGCACATATTGCATTTGTACATCCCCTGAACCGGGACATGGTTCAATTTCATTTGTAGAATACTCTTCAGATTCAACCCCCTCCTAAACACCACCTTGGGTGTAATCTCAAAACGTGAGTTACCTTGCATGTCTAATCGTAAAATACTCCAATTTTTCTTTATGATGGAGGAAATGTCCCCTGCATCAACACTGAAAGTTGTAATAAAACTGCAAAGGTAATTCACATGGGCTTGCATATAGGATGGCTCGGGGTTCTGGGGTCCTACATTATTGCCCAAAATTCATACGTAGAACCCATTCTTCCTCTTACCACAAACTTCCTTGACCAATTCTGATATGAGATGGTCCGGGTATCCCCTGTTCAAAAAAAGGCCACAAATAAACTCACAATCTTCAAGGAAGTCGCTGAACTTAGACACCATCCTCGCTACCCTCACCAACTGCCCCTTTACTATCGACCTCTTCTGATGGAAGGGGTGACTGCTCTCAAAATGTAAATAACTGTTAGAAAAAGTTACTTTACAATGAATTTTAGCAGTAAAACAGCCTAGAGGGATATCCTTAAATAACTCCACATCTAAGTAAGAGATCCTCTCCTTGGAAAAATTGAATGTAAATTTCAAAAAACTGGTGGACACATTTCTAAAGACTCCTGGTCATTTCTTGAGAGGGTTAATCGTACCCCTTGTACAGGGGAGAGTAATTTCTTGACAATCGATGTTATTGATTTGTACTCTTCCATCCCCCATTCCATAGCGTTAGAATGGATTGAAGCTATCATGACCATTAAACAGGCACCTGCTGGGGACATTCTGATGGTGAGGGAGTTATTGGACATCATTCTGACCTGTAATTTTTTCTCCTTTAACAATCATTGGTTCCACCAATTAATAGGGGTCCCTATGGGGTCTCCTTGTGGGGCCAGCGTTGCTAATTTGGTGATGACTTACTGGGAGAGAGAGTTTGTTTTCCCTAATCCTATCATTCAGGAGAAAACCCTGCTTTACACTAGATTCTTGGATGATATTTTTATCATCCTACAGGGGGAGAGGGAAGTGGCTGAGACACTGTTAGATAGTTTTAATACCTCCACCAGTTTTTTGAAATTTACATTCAATTTTTCCAAGGAGAGGATTTCTTACTTAGATGTGGAGTTATTTAAGGATATCCCTCTAGGCTGTTTTACTGCTAAAATTCATCGTAAAGTAACTTTTTCTAACAGTTATTTACATTTTGAGAGCAGTCACCCCTTCCATCAGAAGAGGTCGATAGTAAAGGGGCAGTTGGTGAGGGTGGCAAGGATGGTGTCTAAGTTCAGCGACTTCCTTGAAGAATGTGAGTTTATTCATGGCATTTTTTTGAACAGGGAATACCCGGACCATCTCATATCAGAATTGGTCAAGGAAGTTTGCGGTAAGAGGAAGAATGGGTTCTACGTACCAATTTTGGGCAATAATGTAGCACCCTAGAACCCCAAGCCATCCTATATGCAAGCCCATGTGAATTACCTTTGCAGTTTTATTACAACTTTCAGTGTTGATGCAGGGGACATTTCCTCCATCATAAAGAAAAACTGGAGTATTTTACGATTAGACATGCAAGGTAACTCACGTTTTGAGATTACACCCAAGGTGGTGTTTAGGAGGGGGTTGAATCTGAAGAGCATTCTACAGATGAAATCGAACCATGCCCCGGTTAGGGGGATGTAAAAATGCAATATGTGTAAATACTGTAGGTTTATTAAAGCAGGGACCTTTTTTAGTATTGGGGAGACCAAATACCCCATCAGGGGTAGATTTAACTGTGCCAGTTCACATGTGGTATATTTGGCTAGGTGCTCTTCATGTTTTATATAGGAAAAACTAACAGGAAACTTCAGGAATGCCTTTATGATCACCTTTATGCCATCAAAAAAGAGAAGATGGAGAATGTGCTTGCCAGGCATGTTAAGGAATACCTGGGTCATGAATTTACTTTTTCAGTCATTGATCAGGTAGTTCCTTCCAATAGGGGGGGTCCAGATACGTTACTTTTAGAAAAAAAGGAATTAATTTGGCAGCTAAAACTAGAAGCTTATCATTATCCACGCTTAAATGGAATGTTATCCATTTCCTGTATTTTAAAATTAAGAAGTTTGGTTAGGTAATTTTATTGTATTTATTTTTGTAGATTGCATCCATTTTAATTTCTTCATCTATTTTTTATCTATTTCGGCATGACTTACAAAAGTATGGATATTCCTTTTACTGCTTGTTCAGTAAGGTTGAGTCCTCAGGGAAGGGTTTGAGCAGGTGTTGTGAATGTATTGGCTTAATTGCAAAGTAGTCATGTGATTTATGAGCTTTTTATTAAGGTGTAAGCTGGAATGTGTCGTTTGTTTTTCTGATGAAGTTGGTGTGGGACACTGACGAAAAGCCTATTATTGTTGATCTTAAAATAAAATTTAACTTGCAGTTTATCAGCATCACTGTGTCTGGAATTGGTGCATCTGCTGAGGTTTATCGTCTTGCCGGCTTCCTTTTTCAAGTTTGTTTTGTTTTGCGGCATTTCAGTTTTTTTTATATACAATATTTACATTAGCCTGACTTTCAGCTATATACATTGTATGTTAGTAAATATAGAATTAACAAATCAGTTATCAGAGATACAGTATTGATTACTGCAGAGTGTCCAACAAAGATATAACTTTCTTCCAAGGATTATTTACCAATGGCCTGGGATAGATTCGTAGTTCTTTGATTTTTATTTCCATCGATGCAGTTGTCCTCAGTAAAGTGTAGAATTCTTCTGAGGTCGGTAGTGTATTTGAATTCCACCTTGTGGTTATGCATTTCCTAGATATAGCAAGTATTGTCCATAACAAATACATATTTGTCTTATTCAGGTAGGGAGCTTCATTTACATTTAGTATAAGCAATGCTTTAGTTAAGGTAAAATATTCATTAAATGAAGCTTGTAAAAATTGATTAATTCCATTCCAAAATTATTTAATTTTATTACATTCATAAAAAATATGAATCCAGTCTGCTTTATTTGGCTGTTCACACCTCCAGCAAAATCCATTTGTAGTTGAACTGATCTTCTTAATTCTATCTGGTGTTAAAAATGCTCTACGTAAATATTTCCAGTTAAATATTTTCCAGTACTGTGTGTTAGAGGTGTAATTAACTGATAGTAAGATGTTAGATTTAATTTCTTCTGTTAACTGTAATGAATGTCCTTTTGTTAGGAACTGCCAGTATGATGATTTGGGAATTGTTTTATATGTTATTAACTCTTTGTATAGCTTTGAAATGGAATTTTTCTTTTCAAAACTATTATATATGAATTCATATAGAAAATTGATTAGATTTGGAATAACTTTAAATGAGGAATTATTAATTAATCTGCATAAACCTTGAGTGTACATTAGAATGCTTTATAAGGTTAACCAGTCTTGTGTTGGAATATTGTAAGCACATTTTATCATATGTATATCTAAAACATTTAATTTACTTACACATTGAAACCAGCATAAGAATCCATTTTGTTCCCAGGAGGTTATTGTCTCCCTATATATTTTGTGAGGAAAGTTCTTAGTGATGGTAAACTGGGCTAAAAGGTCAAACCAAAGTTTTAGATCTATGTTTGCATTGATAAGTTTCCTAAAGGAATTGATGTAATGATTAATCAGAAATGTTTTAGAAGGTTTTGTTATATTATATTGTATACTAATGCATAGTATGCACCAGGGTTTGTTAGATTTGTCTAATAATAAGAATTTTTTAATAGATTAAATCCATTTATTAATATAACCGTTGTTAATTCTTTCCAATTGGCAAAATAATTTGGGTTTATCCAGTCTGTTGTAGTTTTAAGCACAGATGCTTTTATATATGTTTCTATTTCTGGGAAGTTCAATCCGCCTTGTTTCCAGGGTCTAATATAGGTTCATAGGTAGGTACTAGGCTATCGGCCCAAGGGCCTATGCAAGCCTAGCCAACAAGGTTCCCTGGCTTACGCCACCCAAGAAAGTTATTTTCCTGTGCCACTGACGAGCAGAGACACAGAAGTGATCCCCGGAGTGTATTTCCTATTTCCCATCCACTCATCAAGATTTTTCTTGAAGAGTGCTAATGAAGAACTTTGCTTGACATAGATGGGTAGCCTGTTCTAGAGTATGGGAAGTCTCTGGGATAGGAATCTATCCCTCCAGCATGTCCTGTTTATTGTGGTGACAAGGTTTAGGTCCCTAGAGCATGTAGCATGGAGGGATTGGGATTTCTTTAGGTGTAGCATGTCCAACAGCTCTGGGTTTGACATAGCTTTATATGTTAGGCAGAGATCACCTCTGAGTAGGCGATATCCTACGGAGTAAAGCTGGAGTTTTTTGAGGCGGTCAGTGTAGGGCATTTGTTTGAGTCTAGTAATCCTCTTTGTGAGGTACTTCTGTGGCGTTTCCAGCTGCTGCAGATGTCTTGTGAGGTACATTCCAAAAGGGGCGTTGTACTCTATAATGGGTCTAATGAGTGATGAGTAGAGGGTAACGCTGACCTCTTTTTTCCTGGACGAGAACCCTTTTATGATGAGGTGTGCCATGTAGAAGGACTTCCTGACTACTGTGGTGATGTGACTATCAAAGGAGAGACTACTGTCCACCTGGGTCCCAAGGTCTCTTATCACGCATTCGGTGTTAAGTAGATTGCTGCCTATGTGGTAGTTCATGGGTACAGAGTTTTTACCAAAGGGGATGACACTGCACTTTTTGGCATTGAGCTTGAGGCCATGGCTCTGACACAAGGCATCTGTCTCAGAGAGGCCTTTCTGTAGAATGTTCACATCATTTGGGGATTTGACTATGGCTCCTAGTTTGCGGTCATCTGTGAACTTCGTTAGCCAGAGGCCTTCTGTGTTAGCCTGTACTTCAGAGAAGTAGATACCAAACAGGAGCGGTCCCAGGACGGAACCCTGTGGTACTCCACTTGTCACTTGTTTGAGGTCAGATTTGGAGTCTGCAACTTTTACAGTGTGGGTTCTGTCAGTGAGCCAGTTGGCAACCCATTTTGTGACGTAGGGATTTATGCCTAGTTTATTGAGTTTAGCTATAATTCCAGAATGGGGGATGGTGTCGAATGCTTTGACGAGGTCAAGATAGGCTGTGTGAACCACTTTACCCTCATCTACGGCTTTGGTGACTGCCTCAAAGAAGTCGATCAGGTTCAGGGGGCATGATCTGCCTTTCACAAACCCGAACTGGGTGGGATCCAGAGTTTGGAGGTTACCAATGTCTTATGTCATATGATGAGATAGAGCTACTCTATTCTTTTTGGGATACCATAAAAATTTTATTAAACATGAGTTTATTTCTTTAAGACTGCATCTTTCAGGAATTAACTGTATTGCTAATGTTGCATATAGTATTTTTGGCAATAAGACCATTTTTATTAATTGCAATCTGTCTTCAAAAGTTAATATTATTTTGTTCCACTTTTCTATATATATTTTTATTGTTTCAATAATGTTGTTATAATTTATTAAAACTGTTTCATTTAGAGTTTTGCATAACACTATCCATAAATAATTTAGCGCAAGTTCTTGTTTCCCTATGATGGATTTATCTATAACTTGCAGATCTTTTTTCTTATTTAAAAATAGAAATTTTGATTTTGATCTATTAAAGTGTAGACCTGAAATCTTATAGAATTTCTCTATTACTTCTTCTAGCTCTTCTAATGACTCTCTGGCGTTGATAGGGTTAATAAAATATCATCAGCCAAAAGCATTATTTTTAGATATGTACTGGTCATAGACTTCTATTCCTTTTATTCATGGATTATTATGTATTATTTCTGCAAGTATTTCTACAGCCAAAGCAAATAGAATATGAGATAGGGGGTATCCTTGTTTTCTACCTTTCATTATATGGATAGATTCTGAGGTGAAAGGACCTAATTTAATGTAGGCTAAGTTATTAATATGTATAAAAATAAAATAAAATGCTGTGTCAGTAAGAAGAATGTAGATTTATTGTATCCAAAGCCAATAGTAAGCGCTTTCGTCAGAGACTTCTTCTGACGAAAGCGCTTACTATTGGCTTTGGATACAATAAATCTACATTCTTCTTACTGACTCGTTTTATTTTATTTTTCGTGTCTGAAGTTATTTGCGTGCTGCTATTTTTTGGATTATTAATATATATGTTTTTTAGTAATAAGATGAAGGAAGGAGGAAATTCAGATAATGCTAAAGTTTTAAATAGATATTGCCAGTTGAGGGAATCAAAGGCTTTTTCTATGTCTAATCCGATTACAAGTGCTTCTCTATCTTCTTTAACAATTCACAATTCTTAAGGAAAAACTGTAGGAAGATAAACTAATTCACCAAACTTATCCAAAACTTTTCACAGTTTGTCAGAAGGGATACGATTGGCAGCTGAAAGAAACTTGGTAAAAGTTACATTTGATAAGGAAATAACTGCAAGAAATGCTTTGGGATTCAACAAAAGGAACTTATAAGACTAGGGCACTTTATATAACTTATCAGACTTTTTACGAGCAGACTGTTAAGAGAATTGCAGGCTTAAAAAAAGATCCTCTAACGGTGGCAAAACTGAAGGGATAGGTTCAGGTTGAGGGAAATTCACCTATAATATATCATAGTATCTATGTTGAGATTCAGATATGTCCTTCCCACTGAATAAAGATCCTCATATTGGCAATACTATAAGAAAGCAACCATTCTTCAGAAGGTAAATTGGAGGAAGAACTGTTTTGAGAATGAAAATCTCCCTACTGTAAAGAAGCAATATGAGAAACACAGTCATATTCCAAATCCTGTCCATAAGGCTGGGAATCAGATTCTGGCAGGAAAAAAAAATACGTTCTTCTTCCTCTGAAGAGGATAATCATATTTCAATGACTGAAATGCACTCAACAATCCCATTTCCAAACCTAGCCAGTTATCTGTTCCAGGTTAGGAAAAATGCCTGGAATTATGCTTTCTTATTTTAGGAGACCCCCCCCCCATTACAAAAGAACAACTGAATATAGGGTCCCTGCCCCAGGGAAGAGGCTCTTCTGTGCGGTTAAGTGAAGGAGCTTCCCTGTATCTTCATCAAAGCCCACAAGGGTGGTTATCCCTGCAAAAACAAAGGCAAATGAACAGCTGCAGGGGCTGTATCTGACCGTGGTCCATAGTGGTATCTCAAGAAGCAACAACAGATGGACCAGCAAAAAAAGGTGAGAGCTCTGAGGAGCAACTGATAGCCACAGTGCAGTAACCCATCAGTCCTTGAGGCAAGGGAGATGCTAGCCTGAAGACCAAAGCTTCCCAGACAAGTTTCATGTTTTTGTTGCTTAGTGAAGAAGGAACAGACTTAGCTGAACTTTGATCCCTGGTATAGCTGTGAACAAAGTCTCTCAAGCGACTAGAGGAGATAAGAAGAGTTGATAAAATCTCTTTGACAAAAAGGAAGTTTATTGGGAGAAAATGTTTTAGTCATTAGCACCAAAATAACCACCCCTAGCCCATATGAATACAGTAATACATAATCAGTACACTTTTCTTCAAAAAATTCACTAACCTTCTTAAAATTTTAAGGAATTCCCACTGGGATTCTGCACCAGGATACAGACAGAAAAGGAGCCTGATAAGTAGTTAATAGAACTAACAAGAGTTAATCAGAAGTTCTGACAAAAATGGAAACTTTTTAAAAGAGGTTTCTTTTTGTCAAGACCACCCTGTTCAATAATGGACTAGCTCTATATAATGTTCCTGAAGCTGAAGTAAAGTGTTACAATCTTTGGAAAGACAAACGAAGTTTATACCGAATTTTCCTCAGAGAATAAATTTAACTCCGAGAGAAACTAAATGATACCTCTCCACGAAAGGACAGAAATGACCTGAAACAGAGCAATTAAAGTAAAACGACACTTTTGTATTTTCTTAATTGGAAGGAAATCACAACAGAGAATGTATCTGTCCAGCTAAGGAGAAGCTCTGGTTAACTCTCCATCTTCTGAAGCCTGCAGTGGAGCACACTATGGTGGCAAGAAAGTTCAGAGATATTTCACAACCTAGCCACTGACTTTATTCATAGCCTCACCCTTACAGGTGGCTAGGGTGCAAGAAAGGAGCACTAACACTTTAGAAACCTGGCCACTGGGTCCAGATCTTCCAACACATTCCATATGACTTAAGCTTACTGCAGCAATGATCTTATGATGAACATTTCCTTAATCCATCTGTAACAGTGATAATATACAAGTCACTTGTAAACAGCAATAAAAATGAACAAGATTGAGCAGGAACAGAGTTTTACTTCTTTATACTTCTATTTGACATGAATGCCATGAATCAACAACTTAATAATAGCTTCTAAAGTTGCAACATCAAATTCAATACTTCTGTTGCAAAATTAATTTTATATTTATCTATTTTATTCATTTATTTAGTTACATTTTGTTAAATAAGTTAGCCTCACTGGTCTAATGGCCTCTTTTCAGGAAAGACTCAAGATGGTATTTATATGCAGTATTGCATATTTGTATTTATATGCAATTTCACATAAATACTTATGCAGTTTTAAGTAATAAGTATATCTAATCTCATTAATGTTTCAGACTGAGGCTTTTCTTCAGATATTTTCCATATTATCTCAGGACAGAATTTCTGTATAGTTTTCAACACTTCCTGTGAGTTATTCTAGTATTTATTCATAATGGTGTGGATTTTCTCCCTAATTTTCACTTTATGACTAAAGCGTGTCATCTTGAATTTATCCCTTCATGTTATATATCAAGTTGTGTATTTTTGCATTATTGCACTGAATGTTTATATAACATGCTATATTTGTTTTTCCACAGAAGATAAATATGTATTCTTATTCTGAGTTATATTTCAGTTATGTCAGGCAGTAGTAATGTAGTTGTTTAGTTTCTTTTATCTGTTAAATGAAAGCATAATAGATTACATGTATGGCATAAATAAAGGCAAATAAAGAAAGAAACATCAAAGAGGGTATTAGAGGTTACTATATTTTTAAACCAGATTGTTACAATTCACATTATAGATGAAATGATGTGGCAAAATTAACTACAAAATGTCAGTTTTAATGACATTTAAAGAAATATTTTAACTTTTTTTTTGTTTCATTTTTAGGTGAAGGACGATACAATTTACTCAGTGATAACCAAACCACAACTTTCTGTGGACTAGCAAATGGACCTGTTAGTAAAATTAGATATGTACATACAACTGAGTGCAAATACTGACATTTACAAATAAAAAGGACTCGTACTTCTAATATTAATTTCATTTCAAGGACACAACAGTTGGTTTGTTGTATTTTACTGCTATTTGAAGTATCATGGTCTTTAAGCAAAGAAGTGTATTGATAATTTCTTGTCTCACTAGTGACATTGTTATAAAATTTAATATTGTCTCTGAAATTTCAATGGGATCACATATATATGCCTTCCAAATATGCAGAAAAGTCCAGAAGATTTAGAATTTTTCTTGGAAGTGTTTGTATAGGTATTTCATACCCCGAGCAGTCTCCAAATAATTTTTCCTCAGGTAGATGGCAAATGTTGGGGCAGCCACGGTGGTGCAGCGGTTAGCATTGCCACCTCACAGCAAGAGTTTCTCCAGTTTGATCCTTGGCTGGGGTGCCTTCTGTGCGGAGTCTGCATGTCCTCTCTGTGGTCATGTGGGTTTCTTCCGGGTACTCCAGTTTCCTCCCAAAGACATGCTGTAGATGGATTGGACACTCCAAATTGACCCTAGGCATGAGTGAGTGCGTGTGTGCCTTCTGTGGAAGGTTGGGCACCGGGCTGGCAACTCGACACTGTAAAACTCCACTGCCAATCATGAGTGGACAGGTGATCCACTGTGGCATCCCCTAACCAGGAAAAGCCAGAAGAAGATGGCAAAGGTTGGAGGCATAATAGGGAAGAAAGAGGAAACTGGGTACATATGTTTTGGGAGTTTAATGAGTTGGCAGACTTAAAAAATTCCTTCGTATTAATGAAACTTTTTATTGCATCCAGATGGATGGAAAGACTTGCAATTACATGGGGGGTTTAAACAAATGGCTACCAAACACTTGCTGGCTTATAAAATGGTGATATCTAATAGTAACAAACAATCCTATCTCCTGGAAGTTTAGGAAAAGTTATTCAACTTTATATCTTTCCAGTAACCACTATTGATTCTTTCCCCCTAATCTGATCTAAAATAGATATCAATCTGCCCCCATTTTCTGTCATGTGTTTTTATGAAGCATGTATGTTTTTGAATACATGATTTAACTAGCTGAATGGCACAGTTGTAAATAAGAGTAATATAGTTTTCTTTTTGGCTGGCATACAGATTTAGCCTTGTATTTTTACTCATATACTTTGATTGTATTTTTCTTTTTGTTAACGTATTTTAATACAAAATAAAATACATTTTTTAAAAAAAAACTTCCATACAGAGCACTCTGTCAGAAATATTGGGTGCGCAAATAAGGAAATTAAGTAAGGCCTTGTTAAGTTTAATTCTGGTGGCTTTCAGAAAAGCAATTACTAGAAAATTGAAATCAAAGTTTAAATCAACTGAATTTGAATGATTGAAAAATGTATCAGAGATAAAAGAACTGGAAGTGGGATCTTCAAAAAATGATAACAGCAAATTACGTACATAGAAAAAAATGGAAATTGTGGTAACAATATATGCAGAATAATGTTTTGGAGGGGGAGTGAAGTTTAAGTGAAGGAAGGAATTGATCAATTTATGGAATGTTGAATTGATGCTAAATATACAAAAAATATATGTGATGTATAATGTTTGCAATTGGGAATATGTTAATATGGTTAGTTTTTTTATATATAAATGTATGTTTACCTATGTCCTGAGTGACAATCCAATACAGGAATTAAAAAAATAAAAATGCTTTCAAAAACCAGGGAAAAAGCATTATCCTTGAAGTTTGTCCATGTAGACTGGAGGAAAAGCACAAGTTTTTTTTCTAACTTCCTTTTCTCTTAGTGAGACTATTGGTATGGCTGGCTATTCTTGTGCCCACTGCTGTCCCCTGATCTGGCATCCTGAGTACTGAAGGAAATAGCTCTTCAATTCAAGTTTTACAGCATTACTGTTATAAATTTCAATTGCATTAATAACTATTAAAATAAAGATTTCTAAGCGAAGCACAACAAATGGATTGAACCAAAATGTAATTATTTATATTATTTACATGACATGTAAATTAACTATAATTTTTGAAAATAGAAAAACAACTTGAAGGTAAGGTTGGGTGCAAAAACAACATTATAATGAAAGAAAAACAAATGCACCTAACTTACACAAACACTAACTTTAATCGAATAAAACAACAAACAGAGCAAGCGCTTTCACGACCAGAAACTGTCGCTTCATCAGACACACTCAGAAAAAACACACCATCCATATATAACATCAATTAAATCATTAATTAGTCAGCTGATACAATCAAGTAAAACACAACTAATCTTAAAGAGAGAAGTATAAAAAATGTTTTTAAACGTACGTACAACATGAAATGTCTATACATTTATTATATGTTAAAATAAATAAATATAAATATAAATATAAAAATCAATGTTTAAGCCTCCTTAATTTTAAAAAAGGCATAACAGAAAAAGTGCCATTCAGGCTTGTAGGTCTCTCTGCATCTAATAAAAGTATCCATTTTTGTTCAGCTGCCTCAACTGTAGTTTCAATGTCCCCCCCTCAGGGACTAGCATCAATTACCTGAATAACAAAAAAACCTACATTTAATAAGATCAGTAATGTTCCTGCTTTTTCTTTCAGGAACTTAAACAGCATCTATGCATCAAAAATATTGTAAGGAAACCATATGAGTCTACGAGATTAGTCACTTTTCCTTGCAGAAAATGTTCTGCTTGTCCATATATTTTTTCTAATGTTTCGTACACACATCCTACTAAGAATTTTACTGTACATATTAATTATTATGCTGATTGTCGTACTTCTAATATAGTATATTTTGCCTACTGCTAGCAATGTCACGTTTTTTTATGTAGAAAAAAACAATAGGCTTTTGAAAGATAGAATATTAGAGCATATTAGGGATATCCGAAATCAGAAAAAGAATAACGCTTTAGCAACCCATGTTATGGTAATTGATCCCTCACATAAATAGTTTTTTGTTATATATGAATGCTGTGTTTTTTCTGAGTTTGTCTGATGAAGCGACAGTTTCTGGTCGTGAATGCACTTACTCTGTTTGTTGTTTTATTCAATTAAAGTCAGTGTTTGTGTAAGTTGGGTGCATTTGTTTTTCTTTCATTAACTATCATTTTTCTTTACATTTGTACTTAATTTTGAGTTCTGCTTATAATGATTCTTAATGCAGCTGCTGCAGGTGACAAGACTTTCTTTGTTCCAAAGTTTGATTCCATCAACCTCCATTTGCCTAAGCATGTGAGTATGAACAAGTCACTTGACCATTCAGTGCTCCCAGACTTGAGTCTCAAAAAGGTCCATGTGAATCAGTGTTCTAACCTGGTTAACAAATAAATAAATGTCATATAGAATTTTTATTGTATTTTTCTAATAATAATTCTGATTTGGTATAAAATTTATAATTCTTTCTTGAATCATTTTTTTCAGTCTTATTTTATCATACTCTTTTGGTTGCAGTATACCCTGATGAATTTATGTCTGTTGATAGAATGTACTGTTGTCACATTAAATTGAATGCTGTGTTTGTCGATATTAGGAGATGTTAGAATAACAGTTAGGTAAGGAGATAGATTTAGTGTTATCTGGGTGTATGAGTATGAATGTTTTGGAGTGTGTATGTGTGTGTGCATCTGTGTGTGTACGCGTGCGTGTGTATGTTTATGGGTTAGGGATAGGGCTTGATAGGCAATAGGTATAGCATTGTTGATATATGTAGTTGTATATGGGTAGTGTGTGTGTGTGTGTGTGTGTGTGTGTGTGTGTGTGTGTGTGTGTGTGTGTGTGTGTGTGTGTGTGTGTGTGTGTGTGTGTGTGTGTGTGTGTGTGTTTACCTATCTTGTTTGGTGGAACTGTTATGGAAAAGATTTTTGTTAAGCACTGTGAAGGACTGGGGTAGGAGCAGTTGCAGGGTTAAGGTTACCACACATGAGTAAGGCAATACAGGGAGGGACTTCACCAACTGTACATCCTTGCACATGTATGTTAATGTTTCTGTCTTTATCCAGTATTGTGAGTGTGGTGTCAGTGTGCCTGAGAATAGAGTCAACAGTTACTAAGACATTACTCTTTTTATTTGTGGAATATTTGGCATTACGATTGTTTACAGCTTATCTTATGGTGGCCTTTTACTGTGTGTGACTATGGTACTGATATGGTAGTGGGTATCTGCTGAGACCTAGACTTCTTATCATAGGAGGCTTTGGTACTGAGTTTTTTACAGCATCAACATAAGTCAGTTTAGAGTGATTGTGATGAGATGAGGGTGACAATATGAGATGCTCACAGGCATATATATACGGTGAGAGGGATGCCTCCAGATTGCATAGATATTTATACCTCTCACAGACTGAATTATTTCTGTCAAACAGAATTTCATTATATATGAGCATATGGCATTTTCTACACAGCCAGAGAGTATAAAGTGCTATATGCCAGCAATAGCAGGTGAATCTTGGATTTACTTTGGTCTAGGTGCTCAAGACATACTGTTCATAGCATGGCTAGGTCTATGACATAAAAATAGAGCTAATCTAAGTAAAGGTAGGGACGTTTCATGCTATAGGACTGCAGGACTGCAGCCCCCCCAGCTGTGGAAAGAAGAAAAACAAAAATAAAAAAATAAATCGCAAGTCCTGGAACTCTGCGTATGCATTCGTGGAGTTCCTGGAACTCAGAGAACTCCAGACTGCTGTGTCACCGCATAAAACAGAAGAACTCTGGACTGCATCATCTGCAGGCTGGAGCATACTCTTGTGGGGAAACCAGAAGACAGTAGGGAGTAAGTATATGGTGTAGTCTCACTGGGAAACCAGAAGACAGTAGGGACTGAGGATATGGTGTAGTCTCACAGGGAAACCAGGCAGGAGGACAGTTAGCTTGCACAGGACTGAGGATACAGTGTAGCAGATGGACTCAGGAACAGGTGTGTGTGTGACTCAGGATACATGGTGGTGGGTAGAGAATACCACAGGCTTGAACCCTGTACCTTGGGCCCAGGTGGCAAGAGCCTGAATTCCCTACAGACCACCTTTTGAAAAAAAATTGCAGATTTTTGCCTTATATTTGTTCTGTTCTGTTCCTCATAAAATCTGTGGTTTCTGTAATTTTGTTTCTTTGCATAATCAGTAGTGCAGTGGTGCCATGGTAGCATTTTTGCCTAACAGCTACAGGTTCTCTGGTTTGATTCTTGGCTGGGGTGCCTTCTCTGTGGAGTCTACATGTCCTCCCTGTGTTTGTGTGGGTTTCCTCTGGGTGCTCTGGTATCTTACAAAGATATGTGTCTGGAGTGTTTCTCCCTGGGCATCTGCTGAATACTGGTCTCTTTCCAAGTCAGACTTTCCTGGTTAACACATGTTAAATAAATATAAATGACAGGCATTTGAATTTCAGACTTCATATTTTTCAGAAAGTACATAGTAACACAAAACTTTTATTCCAGCAATTTTCTAAGTTTATAAGATGGATATTTGAAATTTGTCCCTATTTTTGGGACTCTATTCCCCCGTTATTGAGTTCGTCCAGGTTTTTTGTGCTATGGTTGAGAGCTATGGTGAGAACTGAATTCACTGAATATGTCTGAGGGCTGTATTCCCCCATTACTGGCTTTGTCCAGGTATCTTTTGCTAAGAAGTTGAGAGCTATCGTGAGAACTGAATTCACTGAATATGTTTGGGGGCTATATTTCCCCATTATTGGCTTTGTTCAGGTGTTTTGTGCTAAGAAGTTGACAGCTATGGTGAGAACTGAATTCACTAAATGGTAACCATTTAAGTTTCAGTCTTCCTCTCTTTCACAAAACAGCTGATTTGGCATAGTGGTATGTTGCTCTGGCTGTTTTGCACAGGGTTCTGGGTTCAAGACTTGGCAGTGAAATGTATGGTGGCAACACAACATTTTATTCTAGCAACTTTCCAACGTTATACAAGCAATGTTTAAAATGTGTCCCTGGTTTTTGGGCTTTTGTCCCCCCCCAATAAATTTTGGCTTTTTCCAGATTTCTTGTGGTGCAAAGTTCGGAGATACAGCTGTGTTGAGTAGATTTTACAAGGAGCTGAGAGCTGCAGGGAACAAAAGTTTAGTGCTGCTTATACTGAGTCTGCTTGCATTGTTAATAGCACAACAGGTAGTGTATTTGCTTTTGATGCAGAAGACTGTGGGTTCTACTCCACAGTAGGTAGATGTATTGCTGATATTGTACTGCATTGTAAAGGGGGTGGATGCTGCAGTCTTTTTTGGCAAAGATACCTAGCAACTATGAGCCTGTTATCAGTTTGCCATCCATTCCCTATTGCAATATAAAATAAGCAATTTATTCCTCAAGGGCAACAGATACTTTATTTGTAGATGAAACAATGAAATATAAAGTTGTTTGCTAGCAGCAACTTCCTCATTAGTTACAGATCTCTTTAATGTGGAATTATTTAGATGACTTTTACTTCTTCAGAGATTGTACTTACTGATACTGATGGACTGTAGAAGTTTGAGTAGACTTTTATGATGGAAATGTTCTGAATTGGGCATTTTTGTCATTATTGGTGCATGCATTTTGTTTCATTGTTTACTGGAAAAATATTAAAAACAATAAATTTAAAATGCTCTCTAAAACTGTACTGTATTGTACAAGGAATATAATTTAATACAATCAGGAAGGTGTATCAAAGAGCATGTGTGTGTTTCGTGTGCAAGGGGGCTGTGATTTGAAAACAGCCCAAAGTTAATCTTTATCTGCCACTGGCAAAATATATTTTTTTAATGTGAGTTTCAGTGCTGTTTCGATTAATGTGAGTTTCAAGGGCAGAGAAGTTTTAATGCTAAGTCTATTTTCATTGTGAGACTGCATTGCTTTGTTTAGCAGATATCTATTAGTGCATGTGCTGTAAAATGCAAAATAAAACTTTCAAATGAAATCCAAAGCATCACAGAAGTAAAGCAGCATGCACATTACAGTGTTTATGGTAAATGAGGCAAAATAACCAAGGAATGGGACACTGGAATGGCTGCAGGGTGGAGGCTCCATTCAACCATGATTTTATGAGGGGGAAGGGCAGCAAACTCAAAGACAGCCCCGACTGAACTATACCTCTCAACTCTCTAGATATTTGCAGAATGAATAGATTTTTGCTTCTTATTTCTGGTTTGTTCCTCATAAAATTTGTGGTTCTCTGGAAAAACATTTAGGAATGAAGTCACTAAATAATGACAGACATTGAGTTTCAGACGTCATAACCTTCAGAAAAATGCATGCTAAAGCAAGACCTGTTATTCTATCAACTGTCTTAAGTTTATACAAGAGCAATTTTTGGTACTGTTTGTATGTTCCCCCAATATATTTGGCCTTGTCCAGATTTCCTGCCTTAAGAGGTTGAGAGGTACTTGCAAATAAATCATTTTATAGAATTAGGAATATCCAAACTTCTCATCTGTCCCCAATTATGGCTCAAAATGTTGCTCTCCCCCTAATAATCCCTCCACAAAATGGCAATTTTTGAAGAAAATGTTGAGGGTTTACAATTATAAATAACTGTAATGATCAGAGTTATAGATTACTTTTATTTCAGAAATACATGTAGATTCTCTTATTTTGTCAGCTGCTCAAGTTAATAGTACTAATATTAAAAAAGGTGTCCCTTCTTTGACAGGTTCCCAGCTGTATTGTGTGGCAATTTTATATTTTTGCATCACATTTTTGGTCCATATTTTATAAAATTGTGGTTTTCTGGCAAATTAGTGGCAAATCATTAAAGAGTGAAGTTAGAAAATAATGGTAGACATTTCAGTTTCAGATTTCATACCCTTCAAAAAATTCATACTAATGCAAGACCTACTACTATTCTATTATCTTTCTAAGTTTATAAGAGCAATATTTAAAAAAATGGCCTTATTTTTGGGTCTTTGTCCCACTCCTGTGTATGGCTTTGTCAAGATTTCTTGCTCTGAGGTTGAGAAGTATGAGTGTCAGAGCCATTACCGTCAGCCAGAGATGTATCAAATTGTGACATACTTGTTGCACCCCACTCCCCCATGTAGTGACTCTGGATGTGTCCAAGCAAGGCAAGGAGCAGTTATGCAGTGTAAGTGTGCAGAGTATTCCCCCATCCAAGGTAGACACAAGTACGACAGTGGCTTTTCATCTTTCCTTGATTTTGCAGAATGTTCTGGTTTCTTGTCATATTTTTTATAAGTTTCAGATATTCATGAGAAAACAATTGTTTTTAAAAAAGATACCTTCCTTAGATAGTTCTTAATAGATTCACTGGAAATTAATGTGCTAATGGCTTAAGTGCCCTTACAAACCTCTAACCATTATTACCCAAACTTTACCAGATTTTTAATCCCTAAGGGCTAGTGGATGGCTTAGGTTTGTGCTTATGACTCTGAGTATTTTACAGACTGCCCCTGTCAAAAAGGAACATGGACACCACTGAAGGAGTGAATTTATGATTCCCCATCTATTGATCCAAACTGCATTTGAAAAGGGTCAGGGAAGGGCTCTGTTTTATATGAATAGGAAGCCTGGTCTAGAGAAGGGATAATCTCTGAGACACAAATCTGTCAATCCAGAATGTTTTATGTCACAGACATATCTCTCAACCTCTTAACACAAAAAATCTAGACAAAGCCAAAACTAATGGGTCTTTTAGTCTATCCTCATAGGACATGTTGTTTAGACCCTGTATGTTTTGTAAGGAACCTCTGAGGCCACTACATCTGTTGCAAGTGCCTGGTTAAATGCATGCCAAAAGGTGCATTGTGTTTGATCATTGGTCTAATGACTCCTGGCATAACTCTCAGCTGTGCAGATTTTCGCAGAATGTCCATATTTTTGCCTCATATTTTTGGTCCTTTTTTTCATAAAATTGTGTTTTTCTGGTAAATTAGTGGTAAAACATTAAAAACTGAAGTTAGAAAATAAGGTTAGACATTTAAGTTTCAGACTTCATACCTTTCAGAAAATTCATGCTAATGCAAAACCTGCTATTCTATCAACTTTCTAAGTTTATAAGAGCAATATTTAAAAATTGTCCATATTTTTGAGCCTTTATCCCACTTTTATTTATGGCTTTGTCCAGATTCCTTGCTTTAAGAGGTTGAGAGGTATTCTAATGAGAGCCAAGTACAGTGGGACTATAACTTCCTTGGATCTGAATGCTATGGATGCTATGCCTTTACTTATAAGCTGTGTCACATAGAAGGGTTTCTTCACCACTGTGGACACATGGCAGTCAAAGTTCAGGCTACTATCTATCTGTGTACCTAGATTTCCTCACCTCTGATTCCATTCTTAGGGCTGTGCTATTATTGTTGTAATTTGCAGGGGTGTCTGAATTCCAAAGGTTATAATTATGCATTTTTTTGCATTTAGTTTTATTTCATGGGTCTGGCACCAATCACTTGTCTGGGTGAGACTCTTCTGAAGGATATCTGCATTGTTGGGGGAGTTAGTGATTGCCCCCAGCTTGCAATTTTCAGCAAACTTAGTCAGCCAAAGGCCTTCTATATTAACCTTGACTTCAGAGAAGTATATTCTGAACAGGAAAGGTCCCAGCACTGAGCCCTGTGCTACATCACTAGTAACTGGCCTCTTGCTGGATCTAGATTCACCCACTCTAACAACATTTGTCCTGTCTGTGAGCCATTTGGCTATCCATCTGGTGACATAGGGATTTATTCCCAGTTTTGTGAGTTTATCTATAATACCTGAGTGGTAAATTGTGTCAAATACCTTAGCCAGGTCAAGGTAGGCAGTATGCACTGTTTTACCTTTATCCATGGCCCTAGCAACTTTCTCAAAGACATCCACCAGATTGAGCAGGCATGACCTACCCTTGACAAAGTCAACTGGGTTGGGTCCAGTATTTGGATGTTTCCTATACCCTTAATTATCAGGTTTATGATTATTCTTTCTATGGCCTTAGACATAGGACTAGTAAAACTTATGGATCTGTAATTTTATGGAGTTGTTGATGGTCCTATTTTATGCAAAGTGATGACTGCTACTGTCCTCCACTCCATAGGGACAAAGCCAGTCTGGAAGCTGTGGTTAAATAGAGATCCTAATGGGCCTGATAAGTCCTGCAGTTGTGGTTAAATAGAGATCCTAATGGGCCTGATAGGTCCTACTTCAATCTATTTAAGAGGTAGCCTGGGATATTGTTGGGACCCATCAAAGCTGTGTTCTTAACCTTAGAGAGTACAGTGGTAACCTGTTCTTTGGTAATAAATGGTAGGTGAATGGTGGAGGGCATTTATTCAGAGAGGTGAAATTTGAGCTGAATTTATTACCCACAGAGTTGCTATATCTACTGGCTGAGTATAGGTGATACTGTCTACAACTAATTCTGCCCTTTGTTGGGTATTTTCTTTATGGTTATCCTTAGCTTGGGAGGCTATTTTTGCCTCAAAATGTGCTTGTGAAGACTTGACTAGTTCCCTGATTTGCTTGTTTAGACTAATGAGGGAGTTTTTGCTCTGTTGTGCATGGTCTAGCTTACTTCTAGACAGGATTTTATTTCTTTTGTTTTACAACTTATTTATACCAGGGGTCAACTAGGGTGGCTTGTTTTTGTGGTTTGTCCTAGTCTTATTTTGTTTGGTACTGCTGTTTATATGCAATTGTTTATGTGGTTGTAGAAGGCTTTTGTATACACCTCCAAATAGGCTTCTGTGTTTTCTGTGTTGGGGGGCTTAGAAATTAAACATGCCTCCACTTAATAGGAGGTAGTTTGCCTTAAAAAAGGTCTTAAAGGTTTTGTGGTTAGGCAGCTCTATTTTTATTTATTTCAAGGGAGACTGCCTTGTGATCTGATCAAACCAGTGAGGACATAACACTCTGGAGGGTGCAATGCTCTCCCATATTTCTGAGTACCAGGTCTTGGATATTTCTTCCCCTAGTGGGAGTGCAAACTAGCTGCTCCAGCCATTTGCTTTGACAAAGTCTAGAAATCTTTGAGCCTGCATTCTAGTGGCCATGTATGCTACTCAGTCAATGGAGGGGTAGCTGAAATAACACATCAGTATGGTATTGGGATGAATGGTAAGTGATTGTAGTAACTTCAGGTATGATGTATGGGTTTTCCTGGTACAATGTGGGGGACCCATAGCTAGCAAGGATATGGTAATGAATTTTTTTCTGTGGTTAGTTAGACATGGCATGGATTAGGTCAAACATGTCATATTGTTTGACCAGTCTTGAAGTGTGCTTATCCTTTATTTAGATGGATATACCTCCACTTTTTGCCATTTCATGTGCACTGGGTGATCAGAACATGTGAAAGACATTATAGCCATGCACTGTTGGGGTGCTTTCCCTGGCTTTGAACCATGTTTCAGTAACTGCAAAGATGGCAGCATTCTCTAGGGTGAGGAGTGCTTCTAGGGAGTGTAGTTTCCTTTTGAGACTCCTGGCACTGAGCAGCAATGCCTTTAACTTATCCTGAGTAGATTTTGCCATGTAAGAAGGTTTGTCTGTTTGGCAATCCCTAAAAAAGGTACTATGGGATGGATAATGCTTTGGCCAACATCCAGAGGCCTAGTGGTAACAGCTGAAGACCATCCCTAGCAAAGCAGTGTGGTCTGTCAAATGGCTTAGTATCAAAATGTCAGTATTCATATGGTCGACATTCATTTGGTCAAAATCATTACATCGAATGGTCAAAATACCAAAATTAAAATGTCAAAGTTTAAATGGTCGACAAACACCTGCAAACTAACACTAGTGTTTTTGCAGGGGGGGCTGCGCCCCCTGCACCCCCCTGCTACTTAGATATTACAACTCCAAGATAGCACAACAGTGCTGACAAGGGTAAATCCTTGCCTGTTGTCAACATAATGTCGACAGAAATTCGAATGCACTGTCTGTCGACCAAATGAACTACTTAATATTCATGTGTCAACCATATGTGACGATCATATGAACGTTAGAACATATGAATGTTGACATTTTGATAGTAAACCCTGTCAAATATGTTATCCCAGACTGACAAATATTGGACCCCTTTGGAATGACACCAGTAGCTAAGCCAGTTATTAAAGTCAATCATTTCTGTATGCATTGTGGCATTATCCTTGTATACAGTCGAATGCTGCCCAATGCTCATACTTGTCTGTAACACATATTCTGAGAGCTCGGTCATGTCTGTCCTCATATAGCCCATGGATTTACATCTAGATACAAACAGGTGATTGCTCTACAAGGCTTAGTCTGCAAAGTTAAATCAGTTATTTCTTCTGTGGTAACATTATACATGATATTAAATTCTGAGTATAAATCATTTAAAATATAAACAGATTGTGTATAATATAAGTCACAAGTAGACATTAAATATGACTTATAATACATAGATAAAGAGGATTACAGTGTAGATGTTAGGAATAAATAAAATTGAGGTAAAGAGTGTGAGTCATAGTCAGCATGCAGATAATAGTTAAAGCTAGAAAATGTATTAGCCAGTCTTACAGATTTTCATACATTCAAATAGGAAATCATATTTTATAGAGTTGAATGCATTTCATTTTAAATGTTTATTTATTATTCATTTATTAACATTTGTTTACTGGGGAAGTCTGGCTGAGCAGTGCCCTTTGTCAGCAAAGTTCCAGGGATTAAAGCTCCAATGAATGTTGGAAAGCATCACCTTTGTGTTTTTTTTTCTTGCTATGTCCTTTAAAACTAAGACACTAGTCACCAGTTATCATCCATTGTCCCTTCTGCATAAGACATACTTGCCCTGCTGGAACACATTTAAGAAGAATGTTAACAAACCTTCAAGTTAGTACTCTTGCCAGACACTTAATATCTAGATTGAGAAAGAATTTTGGCCCATTTACTGCTAGATTCATCTTTTTACACTGTTCCTGCAGGGATAACTACTTTATTGGCCTGTTGCATAGTCTTTGGTAGAATGTTTTTATCCATATTACAATAATGCCTCCAGGACTGCGTTTCATCTCCTTTTATAACATTTTTCAGGAAAGCCTTCTGTATCTGGAGCTTTCTTTCTTTTTAATGGTTTAATTGTCATTTTATCTTCCTCTGTTGTAATGGATTTATTCAGTACTTCTCTGTCCACTACACACTTCTAGGGATTCATTAACAAATTGTGTACACAGCGTGCTAAGTCTACATGTTCCAGTCATTGCACAATGAGCAGCAGTGTTCTTTTACTATGCAAGCCGCTAAGCAACCCTACATAGCAAGCAGCACATGTTCATGGCCAGAACACCTGTTAGCAGACACACTGAGACACAGGAAGGCTTGAGCACACAGTACCAACAACAGGCAGTAAATAAGCTTGATCTTAGTAAGTGAGCAAGCACTGATGTCACATAAAGTAAGAGACAAGTTAATATATCAAGAGATTACTGTACAAAGAACGGTAATCATAATTATGACTCATAATACAATTAATCATGTGTGATCAGAGACACTGGGACACATATATTGATGAAAAAAGGAAAGATTGACAAAAGTAGATGAGAGGGACACAATTGTCAAAGTGAGCGGATTTCATACACAAGTTAAATTTGACGGGTGAGATAGCAGTTGGCAAGGTAAGCAGATACAGTAGGGACATTGCATATTATGCAGTTAGCCACATATTAGGAATGATATTGTGAAAGTCATCTTAGGCAATTTAATTAATTAATAAATGACTTGATGTTCAAAAACATGTGGAGGTTAAAACATATTAACCCTTCCCTTGCCTTGTATGTATGAATGATAGAATAATGAATTTCCACTGGCAATGGATACACATGTAGTATTGAGGACATATGGAGAGGAATCGTACACAGCTGTAAAATCATTCCAATAATAGTAATTAATCCTTGAAAAAATATCAGTTGTGTCAGCAATCTTCATGTTGTGAATGGTAGAAAGTGTCACTGTTCATACATGGCATGTATTTATGTACTGCAATCCAGAGAAACCTGACAATTGACAGAACTGCCATTTTGACAGAAAATGTCCGGTTATCCTTACATATGTGTAAGTATAAGAGTTGTGAGTTACACTTATTACAAAAATATTGGATGCGCTCATGTGACATGATAGTAACATGCACTTTACTCAATACAAATGTTATGTGTAATCACTTCTGTGGCAACTGGCTTGTGTGTGTAGGACTGTCAGTATACACGTATGCAGATGATGTACATCTATGTGATAGGAAAGCCAGAAATGTATAGGTAGCCCATAAAGGACTTAGGAGAAGAAAATGTACTTGCCACCATGATTGTATAATTACATCAGCTTCAGTGGAAATTTATCACATATCATTTAAAGATTAACTGGTTTCTTCTTCTTTCGGCTTTTTCCTCATTAGGGGTCGCCACAACAGATCACCTGTCCGCTCATGATTGGCAGTGGAGTTTTATAGAGTCGAGTTGCCAGCCCAGTGCCCAACCTTGCACAGATGGCACACACATGCACACACTCACACCTAGGGCCAATTTAGAGTATCCAATTCACCTACAGCTAGTCAGTGTGATGTGGGAGGAAACCGGAGCACCCTGAGGAAACCCACGTGACCACAGAGAAGACATGCAGACTCTGCACAGAAGACACCCCAGCTGTAAAGATTAACTGACTATAATGCATTTTAGTAGTATAAGCATCTATCGGATGTGTGTCCTTCCTGCAGCAACTGCAACAAAATACCTGTTGAAATACAAAATTCTGTCAAACTACACTTTCTGAATTCAGTATAGCTTCATGTTGTACATCAAATTGTGCCCTGAAGTGAGTATTGTGGAGCACGTTATTATTACCTGTTTGACAGTACACAACCATAGCTCACAGATAGGTGCAATATTAATGTCAATTGTCCTGGTCCTCTTCAATAAACACAGATTACACCAAATGACGTTTAATGACCTTTATTAAACTTCATAATCATAATTTCATTAACCAAAATTATTATTAATCCCAACATAAGAATAGTACAGCTGACATAATCACAGAATAAACATTCATATATCTTTTATTTAGGGCAGCATGACCTTGTGTACCCTGACCCAATAAGGAGTGTCCTTATCCACGCTCCCTTATTTTACTTATGAAGCACCTGCCCATCGCTCACTTCCTTTACCATTTATTGCATTAAACATCCAACCAAATAAGCACCATCCGTACCTATGCTCACTTATTTTACTTATGAAGCAGCATCCAGCTGCTCATTTTCCTTTCTCAACTCATTGAAATGAAGATCCAATACCAGAGGGGGAACAGAAGAGGCCAAACCTGCCCCTCTTCTCCACCCTACCCAGACATATAAAATAGCCACAATCCCCCAGTGTTCTACAAAAAGGGGATGAAGGGTAGGTACCAAGTTCACACCAAAATGTGATTCTTTACCCAGCTACACTTGCATAAAACCCACTACGTCTCTCCCTACCCTTACCTCATTTCCTCTTAATCATCATTCCCATGTAACCCATTCATCCCCCCACCCTACTTCTCCTACCCTCTTAATTCCCACTACTCCTTCTGTCTACCCCCACCTGAAGATGTCCCTGGACAAATTGGTTTGTTACCAAACTTCATTTGTCCCGGTCCCCTTCAATAAACACACATCACACTGAATGACATTTGACAACCTTTGTTAAATTTCATAAACATAACTTCATTAACCAATATTATTATTAATCACAGCATAAGCGTAGTATAGCTGACATTAATCACATCATAAACATTCATATAACTGTTAGCTAGGGCAGCATGACCTCGGTCACCCTGACCAAATAAGCACTGACCTTACCTCTGCTCACTTATTTTATTTATGAAGCAGCATCCCATCACTCACTTCATTTAGCACTTATCGAATTAAACATCCAACAAAATAAGCAGCATCCAACTGCTCACTATTCTTTCCCAACTCATTGAAATTAAGATCCAACACCAGAGGGGGAACAGAAGAGGGCAAACCTGCCCATCTTCTCTGCCCACCAGCCTGACTGGGCTGTTACCTTCCTCCTACCAAAACTTCCTACAACCTAACTGCACAAGGGGTAAGCCAAACATCATTTGGTGTACTCCATCCTGTCTAAACCAAACTGGATCCCTGTTATCAACTCCCGAAGTTCTGTCATATAAATACCCAAAGCAGCCAATTGCCTAAAAGGCTGAGATTAACCAATGATCCTTCCCCAGTCCACTGCTAAAATGATAAACCATAATCTTGCATAACCGCTGTATATTAACTAAATTCTCCCTTATCCTAAGTACCAATATTAGCTTCATAAAGATTTCCAGGTCATTACCTGCCAAATGTACCACCAGAACACTAAACACAATGCCACGCAAGACAACCCAAGGGCAGTTGTATACCATCATGCCTAACTACAACCCTAATATACTGCCCCAATGTATATAATAATTACTAAAATAAGCTTTCCTTACCAACCTCATTTTAATAGCAATCCTGCCATCACACCAACTATCCATTATAAGCAAGAAAATATTTAATGACCATCATAACATTTGTTGACTAACAAACCACCCTCTGAATGGCTTCACTACATCCATAAAATAAATTCCATATGAACTGTAGCCCAATAAACCTCCTATTACCAGTGTCAATCCTCAAAAAAAACCTATATTGGCAATAGCCTTAGCCAATAACCAGATCACCTCTACAGGAACTTATATACAGTAAATAAACACTTACATGTAATTCTGTGTACACACCTTCACACTATTGTCTTAATCTAAATATCTATCTTAGTGATTATAGTGACAAAAAAAAAAAAAAAATTTTGTTTTGTAAACTGATGTGAATTGTTACATATTGTTATCCTTGGAGCTTTTCTCCCCAGGACTCCATTGAAAACGGGCTCATTCGGCCCAATGGACCATCCTAGCAACCAAACTTCAAATAAATAAAATAAATAAATAAATAGCCAATGTTGGTCAATCTTTACACCATCAAATCTACCCCAACCATTCAAAACAATGAACGACCACCCAAAATTTTATGAGTTCACATAGCCTTGTCACCCGTGCAACTACACTTCTCACAGCTAACTCCTCCTTGATCAACTGAACTGCCTTACCTTGTTCCCAAGCTGGACAATATCCTTCCCACCGGGAGCTGCAACACAAATTTAACCAGTGTGGCTATCCCCTACCATAAGCCTTCCTTATAAAAGGTACCCCAAACTCATGCAGCAAGCCTAAACAATGCCTTACTTATGCCTCCTAATTCTGCATAGCCAGTGAAGGATGCAGTTCCTCATACTCACAATGATCCATCAAACCCCACCTACTTTTAAAAGTCATACATATACCAAACCACCTCTTAGCCCAAAGTGCAAGTCAAATGGTTCATGTGTTACTTGCTCTAAAGACCTTAAGTTGGCTTGTAACATTAGTAAAACCTACTTGAGGGGCAATTTTGTCTTCCAAAAAATAACACACCTTTGGAACAATCTCCCACTGTATGTCAACAGAACACCTCATCGGCCCTCTTCAAACACAGTTTGAACAACTGAATGGGTAACTGTAAATTCACCCCAAGGGTTCCACCCATGTCCCTTTTGGACAAGAACAATAGGTACTACACATGGAAATAAGGGTTGAACTGGGCTGGCCTGTAAGGGCCCTAGAGCCCTAAGCTTAGTAACTTCCTATGATCTTGCGACTATTGCGACTCCACCCCACCTGCCTCGATCCCCACCAACACTGACATGCCTTAATGAGTATTAAGTAAAATAAAATTACCTGTAACCTCATTGTGTGTCACTCCAGCAACTGGAACTTCCACCCCAGCAGAATCCATTACCTTTGAAATCCACTTCCTGTGGGCCAGTAACTGTTGCTCCCTTTGTGATCCACCATGTGTGACCTCATTTTGTACCATTCTAGTGACCAGGACATCCACTGCAACAACCTGCTGCCGCCATTTGCAGGCTCACTGTGTAGTTCTGCAGCAAATGAAATGCTCATCACAGCCCCCCCCCCCCATCTGCAAGGAGAAAGACAAATGCAAATCCTCTGAAATGCATTAATAAGGGTTCCCCCTTTTACCCACTTGTTCCACATTATAGCGGCAGTGTTCCTCATCTTGGTAATGGAAGGAAAAACAGTCAGTGCAATGAAAAATTTAAACCATTCCATACCTCTGCCAGTACATGAGATTACAGAGCCTGCTTTACCTAACATAACACCCCAAAACATTACCAGACTTCCAACAGGTTTCAGATATACCACACTATAATAATTCCTACTTAAATTAAAAGATAAACAAAATACCTATTTATCCATTAAACAGTGTGACCTTGGAAGTACCTCCCATGTGCTATCTTGTTCCAGCAGCATCTACAACAGCAGATGTGTAACAGCAATGAAACCCAAAAAGCTTAAAGACACACACAATGTAAAGTAGCTCCATAACATACCCATACCTCCCAATGTACCTTTTTTGAGAAAAGTAGCTATAAGATCTTTCACAGCCATACCATGTGATGGCAGCCCAGTCCCTGGCCTCTATAAAGTCATGAATGCTAACTAAGATGTCATGCAGACAGCACCTCAGCCAGTCTGCATTCTAAATGAAACATATCCCCAACCATTTGTTCAGTATCCTGCCCATCAATGCCCCTTCCCTTCACTGGCATCAAACAAAACATTTTTCCAGTGTCTCATAGTTTGAGCCCTCATGCCTCAAACTCACATACCTGTTCTCTGGAGTCCAGTGCTCTACCACTGTACCATCTAGGTACACCATCAGTGGATTGTCAATGTCTGCAGAACCACTACCATGATGAAGCACGATGCACACTGTTTGGACAGACCACCTGCCTTGTATTTGTGCTACTGAAAAATCGCTTTAACTCCCCACCTGAATTCTGATCGCTGTAAAAGCTTCTCTCCTTGATATGTACTTTGATCCCCCCGGACTAGTGCAAACTGCTCACCCATGCTTCCAAACCATCTCCCACCTCCATAATGGTCAGCACCATACCACGCATGCTCGCAACAACCATTAGCTGCAAGCACCTCCCAACCTATGAACCCCATCCTTGCCAGCTCAGCTGAGTAAAGGTAAGCTACCAGCCCATACCCCCACCACCAATGCAACTCCACCTGACCTATGATCAAAAGGCAATAGTCAGTGGTCTTCCAATGCCTCCCTACCAAACCCAAAGCCCATAGAGCCAACTGCATAATGAAACCCAATTACAAAGCAAATCCTCATACACAGCCAACCCACAGACATGAGCACTCCACCAAAACAGCCCCCCGGATGAGCACAGCACAGGACCTTGACCCATACCTACCCCACTAAATATCAAAAGTGGGTAGGGATAAGAACACCATGACCGAGCACAACAGGAATGTGCCCAGCCTCACCACCACTCCCAACACAAGGCATGAGCAAGGAGGGAAACATGACATGCCAAACAAATCACTAGCCCCCACTCAAGGAAAGCAAAACAAAACAAAAGACACCTACCATAAGTAAACAATGCCATATCCACCCAACATCCCTGTCAGCCTCTTAGAACAGGAAATCTGGACAAAGCCATAACTAAAAGTGAGGCAACAGCCCAAAACCTAAGGACAATTTTTAAATACTGCTCTTACAAGATAAGAAAGTTGACAGAATTAAACAGGCTTTACATTATCATGAATCATCTGAATGGTATGAAGTCTGAAACTGAAACTGAAACATCTGTCATAATTTTAAAACTCAGTCCTTAATGATTTACCACTAACTTGCCAAAAAACACAATTATCTGCAAACAGACCAAGTGGAAACCATTCCTAACTGGGACCAAGGGAAACACCAGTAGAGAGCAAGCAAAACAAAACTGAGAATCTCCATTAAACCCATCAACATCCTCCACCTCTCCACCATTGATCAACACACCTCATGTATTCTGCACCCACCCAAGCCGAGGTCCACCTTCAGTACATGCCACAGGCAAAAAAAAAACAAACAAGCAAACCTCTAGACACCAACGATTCACCACACAAAAGGCCAGGAACAAGTAAACAGATACTACATCGTCTGCCATTTCCATCTTTCAAAGCCAAACAGGAAATATACTGCAGAATTGTGTCCCAAGTACCCATGGCCGGCCTTAGGCATAGGCGAACTAGGCGACCGCCTAGGGCGCCGTAAAAGCCGGCATCATAAAGGGTGCAAATTAAGTGAGTTATCAAGCTTTAATTCTCTTCACTTTTCAGCTGTAGCATTGCACCCTCCCCCACTTCCGTAATTAAAAGCACGATTCATCTACCACGCATGGGTGCCGGAACCATAGAGCGAGGGGAAGGGGGAGGGAGTGAGCGAGTGAGCACCCCCCCATCACTTTTACAGCAGTAAGACCTAGAGGATCCATGCGTGCATTGCACGCTAACATTCAAACACAAAAGTGTGCAGAAAGGAAGCTCCGTTTTATGCAGGCTGAGTGTGTGATATGCAGCCAAGACAAGTTGGTTTAAGTTTACCAAGTAGCTTTTTTATGGTGTGGGCTTGTGTGTACGTCTGTCTGTTGCTTTGTGAGAGAATCATTGTATGCATGTGCTGCTGTGCTAGATGTGTGTGTGTGTGTGTGCATAACTTAAACTAGTGTGTGTGCATAACTTAAACTAGTGTGCGTGCATAACTTAAACTAGTGGTTTTGCTCACTTCTGTATAAGAGAGAAAAGTGCGTGTGTGTGTTGTATGAGAGCAGAGTAGGAGTGTGTGGAATTTAAAGACGAGTGTGTGTGTGTGTGTGTGTGTGTGTGTGTGTGTGTGTGTGTGTGTGTGTGTGTGTGTGTGTGTGTGTGTGTCATACCATAAATATGTGGGATAAAGGACAAAAGTATATGTAAACTATAGTCGACCATTGTGAATTAAACTTTAGGTGTTGTTCATAGATTTTTGAACTGTTTACAAATGATTTTTGCAAAGGCTATGTACTACCAAACTGTACAATTTTCAGCTGTTGTAAAACATAAAATGGACATGTAATGGAGGCTTCAGTATCTTTAACTGTTAGTGGAGGATGAGTTAGCCAGGTGCATAATTACATTATACTGTATAATAGTCAGCTATTATCTCATTCAGTTATGGGTTGACAGGATGAGAAAATTGCCCTTAAATCATTAAGTAATGTATATTTATGAAGCTGAGGCATGAAAGAATGACATGTTACATACAGGATACAAAGTAAGAAAACTAGCTAAGCTGTCTCTGCCAAGCTTTGCAGCATTGCACAACTGGAATGTTACTATAATATTATTATATTATGTTATATTATATTATATTATATTATATTATATTATATTATATTATATTATATTATATTATATTATATTATATTATATTATATTATATTAGCATTTTTGGAGGGAGCATATGTGAGGACAAGATCATACTGAATCTTGCAGTGATCACTAATCCTAAGTAAATGTTACCATGAAGTTAAACCTTCACTTTGAAGAAACAAATAGCAATGCTGTAAATTATCTGTCCATATCAGTGTCAGAATAACCTGTGTATACACCCTAGAAGAAAGTAACATGTGCTCTTTGAAAGTGAGTGGACAGCACCTAAAGTGTCCAGAGTAAAGGACATATAGCTCATAGCTCATAGTGATAAAGATGTTTTACAGGTAGCAGATGTGAGAGCAGCCTGTTGTTGAATGAAGGATGCTGACAAGTTGCAGTTCTTAAGTGGGGTATTATAGCTATGAAAGTAATTCTGGAAGGGCTGGCAAGTGATGTCGTACTGTATTGTGGAGTCTACCTTTTGCAGAGAGACCTTTTGGGTACCTTCTGCTGAGATTCCTTCCTCTGTTCCTTTAAACAGTTGAAAGTTGTTCTCCTTCTACTCTAGTATCTCCTTATCTGTAACATTTTAGAAATTACAATTAATCGACTTGGGAACTATTTGGTGAGGAACAAGTTACTGATCGGTTGGTATTGTCTTTCATAAAGGACATTCTACAAATTCAGCTTTTATAACAACCTTTCTAGATCTTAGAGCTTACCAGGATTCCACACAAGGTTTAGGCATGTTTTGCAACTTATCAAATGTGTTTGTTTCTGGAGAGGAATTAGAGTTCATATAGGTTCATAAGTTCATAGGTGTTTACTAGGCTAACGACCACAAGGGCCTTTTTAAGCCTAGCCACGAATCCCAAATCTCTGACAAGTTCTGATACACTTGATAAGTGTAAGCATGGTCCTGGGAGATGACCGATTTACAGATTACCTGTTTGCATCAGAGACATAGGTGCCAAACCAGGAATGAATTTCCAGTTTCCCATCCAATTATCCAAGTTGTACTTGGATTGCATTAGGGAGGAACTCTGGTTTACATGGATGGGGAGCCTGTTCCATAGACAGGGTAGTCTCTGGGATACATACCTATCTCTCCAGCAGGTCCTATTTATATCACAGGCAAGGTTTAAGTCTTTAGAATGGGTAAATCTGGTCCTGTTTGTTCTGTGGATATGCAGATCTCTTTAATGCAGAAGTATTCGGATGAATTTTACTTCTGCAGAGATTGTGCTTATTGATTGATACTCTCTCTCAGCTTTTCACAGTTAGGGGTCACAACAGCAGATCACCTGTCTGCTCATGATTGGTAGTGAAGTTTTATGGTGTCGAGTTGCCAGCCCAGCACCCAACCTTCCATGGAAGGCATGCACACACTCACGCCTAGGGCCAATTTAGCATGTACAATCCACTTACAGCATGTCTTTGGGATGTGGAAGGAAACCGGAGCACCCGCAGGAAATCCACATGACCACAGGGAGGACATGCAGACACCACACAGAAGGCACCCTAGCTGAGCCGAGGATCGAAACGGAGAACCTCTTGCTGTAAGGTGACAACCCTAACTGCTGCACCACTGTGGTCATCCTTCCATATCGATTGATACTGGTGGATTGTAATGACAAGTTTGAGTGGCCTTTTATGGTTAAAATGTTCTGAAATGGGCAGTTTTATCATTATTGGGTCATGCATTTTTTCATTGTTTGCTGGAAAAATGTTCAAAATTACAAATTTAATACATACTAGCAACTGGTACTGTATTATACAAGGAATATAATTTATTACAATCAGGAAGGTGAATCAAAGAACACATACATGAATGCATGGCCATAAAAATGTGTCCAAGGATCCTGTAATTTGAAAATAGCCCAAAGGTAAACTTAATTCTCCACTTTCCAGATGCATTTCATTTGAATGTAGGTTCATAGGTTTTAATTCTGTTTCAATGGCAGAAAATACACACCGAGGTTTGAACATTGTTCATAGTAACTGGGGAGAAATAGCCAAGTAACGAAACACTGGTATGGCTGGGTAGGGGGCTGCTGTAAGAGGGGCTGCTCGGGAGGCCCCAATCTATTACCCTGCCTATGGTCCCATTTGACTATGATTTTCTCTGCAAATAAAGTATGAGAGTAGTTAACATGGCCTCTTTAAATCCCGGAAAAACACTCCATGGTGCCGGTATCCTCTTTTAAGGAGGAACAGGAGAGCTACACATACTGATATGAGAAAGGGGTCATGAAAATTACCATTTTGACAGTGGGTCTTGGTCCATAAAGGTTTGGGAATCACTGCTTTACACCACCTACCAGAATGCTGACAGAAAGGAGTTTGTTTTTCAGTGCATTTCAGGGAATGGAGTTTTCAGTGCATTTTCAAGGGATTGAGTTTCGATGTATTTTCAAGGGATTACATTTCAAAAGAAAGTTTACTGCTGCTCATGCTAAGTCTGTTTTCAATATGCAACTGTTTTATCAAATGGCATACTGTTGTAGAATTTGAAAGCAGTGTTAGTAGCATAATTGCCTTTGGTGCAGAAGGCTGTGGATTCTACTCCCACGTCATGTAGATGAAGTGCTGATATCACAGTACCCATATGATTGCAGATTATTTGGTGTATTACAAGGAGGAATAGGGGTTCTACACTCCCGAGTTTCCTCCTTTTGTATGAGATGCCTAGTAACTATGAACTTGTCGGTTTTAGTCATTCTCTATTGCAATATTACCAGTTTACCAATTTTTTAATGTAATATAGATTAACACAAGGGCAACAGACACTGAATATGTAGATGAAACATTGAGGTGTAAAGTTGTTTGCCATTAGCAACCTCCTCATTCCTCTTCATTAGTTACAGATTTCTTTTAATGTGGAATTATTCCAATGATTTTACTTGTGTAGAGATTGTGTATCGAGTGATATTGTTGGATTGTCATGACAGAAGTCTGTGTTGCCTTTTATGGTTGAAATTTTCTGAAATGGGTAATTTTGTCATTGGTTTAAACTTTGTTTCATTGCTTATTAAAATGTTTAAAACTACAAATTTTAAAACACATTCTAACAAGTGGTGCTGTATTATACAAGGAATATAATTTAATACAATCAGGAAGGTGAATAAAAGAACAAATTCATGTATGCATTGCCCTAAAATGTGTGCAAGGAGTCTATTTTAAAAACGACTCAAAAGTAAACCTAATCTTCCACTGGTCAGATGCATTTTCTATGAGTGTTGGTTTTCATACTGTTTCAGTGACAGAGAAGTTTACTGCTTATGCTAAGTCTATCTGTGTTTGTGCTCTTCTAGTTTAAGCTACTGTACACAGGGAGGAGAGAGGTTGCTATTCTACTTTCACTGAGCTGTAAGGCTTGCTCACCTACCCAAAGTAAATTAAACTGTTTAGATTAACTTAAGCATCCCTTTGAAAGAAGGCACATGGGCTTGTATTTTCCTGAGGACATGATTTTTACAGTAAAATGTGTGAAGGAGCAACAGATAAAGCAGGCTTATTAAAAAAAATTCCACTTCACTTGCAGTTTAACTATATTACAAGGTATCTTTTCTTCCTGTGCATTTAAATAATTGAAGGAAATGACTGGAGTGGCTTTCTTGGGAAGTGACCTTCATGTGAGTGTGGCTTATAGGGGTGTTTCAGGAGTATGGTGTGGGTGGGGCTTAAGGGGCACTGGTGTGGGTGGGGCTTAAGGGGCATTGGAGTACTACTTCGCCTAGGGCGCCATTTCAGCTAAGGCCGGCCCTGCAAGTACCACATGCCAACCAGCAAAGAAAGACACTGGATCATTATCCACAACTAAGCCTGGAGTTATAAGAGCTGAGTGAATGAAACTCAATGTTCTGTGTAGTCCTGAACTGGCCCAATCCCATAAGCCTAAAACAATGGAGGGACAGCACTTCAAAATTCAAGATGGCGGGGGCGGAGCCTAGATGGCCAACTGAGAGCAGTGAATTTTGAGATCTCCATAAACTAGTATAATAATATAGGAAAGATTTATTATTTTTGAGTTTAAAATGTCAGAAATCTATAGATAAAGTACTAAACTACATAAATATCAATTTTGGTGGAGATATACAAATATTTTCCTGTCAAGTAACTTGGAAATATATTGAGTCACTGAATATGAACAACTCAAGTAATTCTCATCCAGATGCTGCTTTGAAAAAAGAACTGCAATTTTTGGCATCTACCTTACAGGAACTATCTTTGAAGATGGGTGGCTTTAAAAATAACTTAGAAAACCTCAAATTAAATTTTCAAAAACAGACTGATTCCCTTAAGGAACTATTACAGCAACACCATACAAAAATAACAAATATAGAGACTTCTCTAAACAACATTGAAGGGAGACTCAAAGAGGAGGAATTCCAAAAAGAATTTTGGCTTAAACAGAATACATGGCTGCTTAACAAAATAGATGACTTAGAAACCAGGGAAAGGAGAAACAACATAAGGATATTTGGTCTGCCTGAAAACACTGAAGGTGAAGACATTATTTCATTCTTAACAACCTGGATTCCTGAATTTTTAGACATGAAAGAGAGACTTTCGTTTGGAATTAAAAGGGTGCTTAGAGCTCTACTCCACCTAGATACACAGTTATAAAATTTCTTTCATTTCTGGACAAGGAACTAATATTAAAATCTGCTTGGAGAAATTCACCCTTAAAATACAATCAAAGCCTGATAAGGTTTGACAATGATTATTTTTCCAAAATACTAGAACAAAGGAAAAAATTCTGGCCAATAATAAAACTGTTAAACAAAACAACAAAAAGGTGTATAGTCATCCCCTTTGGCAAAAACAAAGTGCCCACAAATTACCACATAGGTGGTAATCCATTAAGTACAGAAGAAGTAATTAGGGACCTGGGGACCCAAGTTGATAGCAATCTCTCATTTGACAACCACGTGGCCAAAGTGGTTAGAAAAATATTTTATATAGCCCACCTAATCATGAAGGGATTCACATCTAAATCAGGGGAGGTCACCGTGCCTCTTTACTCATCCCTCATCAGGCCCATAATTGAGTACAATGCCCCTTTTGGGATGTACCTTACCAGACACCTGCAGCAACTGTTAAGACCCCAAAAGTACCTCACCAAGAGGATCAAAGGGCTCAAACAGATGCCATATGCTGCCCGGTTAAAGAAACTCCAGCTCTACTCAGTGGCATACTGCCTGTTCAGAGGCGATCTGTGCCTGACGTATAAAGCCATGTCCAACCCGGATTTAATGGACATGCTGCACCTCAGAAAATCCAAATCCCATCGAGCTACGCGCTCGAGAGACTTGAACCTCAGCACTGAAATAAATAGGACATGCTGGAGGGACAGATTCATAACCCAGAGGCTCCTTCACTCTGGAATAAAATCCCAGTCCAGGTTAGGCAGAGTCCCTCATTGACTCTCTTCAAGAGGAATCTTGATGAGTGGATGGGAGATCGTAGGTTTACCCCGGGTATCACTTCTGTGTCACTGTTAGACAGAGGCACAGTATACTAGCCTCGAAAAAGGGCATAGCAAAATAAATTTAAAATGGGTGGCGAAAGCCAAACACATTCTGGCTAGGCTTATAAATGCCCTAGGGCAGTTTTGTCATTATTGGTTAATGCATTTTTGTTTCATTGCCTACTGGAAAAATGTTTAAACAAATTAAAAATGCACTCTAACTTAAGTCTAACAAGTGTGCTGTATTATACAAGGAATATAATTTAATACAATCATGGAGGTGAATCAAGGAATGCATACATGTATGCATGGCCCTAAAAATGTGTTTGAAAACAGCCCAGAGAAAGTGTGAAAGGCTCAAAATCATGGGCAAATTTTAAGCTTTACTCTTGTTACCAAAGCAATGGATGAAGGTAAAACAGTTCACACCACATTACCTTGACCTGGCCAAGCCTTTTGACACAATCCCCTACTCAGGTGTAGTACAAAAGATGAATAATGTAGGAGCAAAACTTACATCACCAGCTGCATTGCCAACTTGGCTCACAGGATGTAGGAGATCAAAACAAGGGAAGAGACCAGTCACCAATGGAGTCCCCCAGGGTTCGGTACTGAGACTTTTTCTGTTTGGCATATACATCTCAAAAGTAAAAGGAAATATCAAAGAGCTTTGGCCAGCTAAGTCTGAGATGACTGCAAGCTAGGAGAAACTATTGACTCCCCAAATGACTTAACCATCATGCAGAAAGGTTTGTCCCAAATAATAACTGGTGTCAAAATCATGACAATGCCCTCTGAGAACTGATCCAATTGTTTGGCATTTGGGAACTTGTGTGTACAGTGACCTAACTTTTGACCAACATGTACCCAGAGTCATAAGAAAGCCTTTCTAAATTGTATAGGTTATAAATAAATTGATTGTGACCAGATCTAGAGATGTTGTTGTCCCCCTTTACAAAGCTCTCATTATGTCAATCATTTTGTATAATGCCCACTTTGGCAAGTATGTGTCCATTCCCATGCAACAATTGGAATACCTTCAGAGAAATCTTACTAAAAGGATACAAGTCCTAAACAATAGGTCTTGCATGGACCACCTCAAAGATTTATTACTTTACTCAGTATCCTACAGAGTGCTTAGAGGTGACATGTCTGGCATAGAAAGCATCCTCCGATATAATACAGATGGACCTACTAAACATCAGCAAGTCAAATGGCATCAGAAATATTCAGTCCAGGTATCTAAACTGAATGTTGTGGAGAGATGGATATATATCACAGAGGCTACCACTCTTTAGGAACAGACTATCCATAAAAATAAAGCAAAGCTCATCCATCCATATTCAAATGCAACTTGGATCTAAGGATGGGTAATAGAAAATGTACTCCAGGATTTCCCCTCATGCCACTAATGGATAGAGGCAGTTCCTAAATGCTGCATCCATTACATAGCCACCTCAAATTATCTATGGTATGATCACAGTTGTTCTCACTAGGGCTAATATACAATTATCAGCCATGGGGATAGCTAAGACCAATCAGAAAATGTTAATTCAAACACCAAAAGGGAATTGGCTAAGCTTAAAATGTCCTCCAAGTGAACCTATGTTGTGGTAGCAAATAGTTATAAAAAAATAACCCTTTTTAGTTCACTAAGTACCCCTGTCACCCTCCACTCCCCAGTCTTTAACAGCTTCTGGCACCTATAAATAGATGGCCCCTACTCTTAAAAGAATAAAATAAACAAATCCCTGGACTGATGCTAGAAAGAAGAAACAAAAAACTGATTCCAAGATAGCTGTCCCAAAAAATAACTCTTACAACTACATCTCTCAAAGTATCGACTGATATGGTACATCACTTGTCATCTGTTTTTATTTTTAAAAAAGGAAGGATTCTTAAACATCTGAGAAACAGTAATGATTTATTCAGAATGTTCAAAGAGTCCAATAATTCATCACAAACAAAGGTAGGTCAAGAACGGTTATTATTTACATTATATATAAGCCAAACAAAGCAACATATCATACAAACATAGACGTTTTTATTCCCCTACTTGAACTCAACAAATACTTATCTTGTTAATTTTTAATTGATTTTACAAATAATTTAAGTAATTAATAAACTAATTCAACAAGGTACCATTCATCAGAGTTCAGACTCAAATGTAACAAATTAACATCATAAATAATAGAAGTAACAGTAGTGTTTTGAAAAAAAAATGCTGTCATGGAGACTCATGCCTTCTTCAGTTAAAGTATGACTTAGAAATGTCATGTATATCCTGGTTAAATAATAGTAGCAAGCTCTTAGTACAAATGTCCTCATTATTTTGTCTAAATATAGTTACAATTATGGCAGGTATCATAGCTTCGAGTGCTGTTTGATTAATCCTGATATGGTGTCCGTGGATGCAGCTGTGTCTGGCAGCTAGTACAAATGTCATTATTATTCTGTCTATTAACATAATTAATATCAATTATGGCAGGTATCACAGCTTTGAGTACTGTTTGATTAAGCCTGACATGGTGTTTCTGGATGCAGCTGTGTCTAGCAGCTGTTATATGTTGCTATTTTCATCTCCGGGAAGGTGTGGCTTGAAGCTTGTGATTGAGGTTTACTGATGCTTGTGTATTAGGAAGAGACATTTGGTGTTTTAGCCTGGATCCAGGGGAAGGGGGTGGATAGAACTGTGATTTGGGATATTTTGGCAGAGAATGGTTTATACATCTGCTGAATGAGAGGTGGGAGGGCTGGAGGAATGTGTTGCCTCTTGTTGTGGCGGCTTGTTGGGAGGTTTTTTTTTTTTAATTCTGTTTGCTCTCTGTTTTTTTTCATGGCTGCTGCCTTGCTGAAAGGGAGGGAATTTAGGCTTGAAGTTGTAGTGAACAGAAGCTTTGCTTCAGGTGCATCGTGAGCCTCTGGTATGCAGTACACAGACACACTAATAGAAACAGATGCTCCCAGGTTGCTATGGTAATGGAGACAGAGTGACGATAATGCTTAACGGCTCTGAGGAGCCTCTGAGATGATTCTCGGCAATGATGTTTTTGGGTTAAAAATAAATATATATATATATATATATATAATAAAAGGGTTGTTTTAAACCACATGTATGCATAGTGATGGTCTCCCAACACTTCATTTAGCTCATTAAGTTGATGATTGATTGTTTGTTTGTGTCTTTCAGCTTTTCCCGGTTAGAGGTCACCACAGCGGAACTACGGTCCGCTAATGATTGGCAGTAGAGTTTTACATGCTGGCTTGCCGGGCCTAACACACAACCTTCAATGAAGGAATGCCCATTCACGCATGTCACCACACAGAAGATGCTCTAACTGAGAATCGAATGGGCAACGTCTAACTGTGAGGCGACAATGCTACCGCAGCACCACCACCGCAGTATATATTAAGTTGTCTATTGATAAAAAAAAAAATAAATAATAAGCACAATTTTATATTTAAAATGTATTTTGGTCCAAACACATTAAGGACTTCCCTAAGAGTGGAAGTCTGAGTTATTGTGAAAGACTAAGAGCATTTGATCTTGTGCAGTACCATTTGCAGTGGTTGAAAGATGACCTTGCTCGGACATGTTGGGCATATGGGGATAGCTGATTCTAGGGGTGTTTGGGGTTGCTGGGAAGTGCCAGAGACTCATAAGATTTCCTTCATGGAAATATCTGTGGGAATAGAAAGTGTGTTAAGTGGTTCACTGGCAGAGTGGTCACTGCATGGAACAGGCTGGTAAAATGGAACAGGAGAAATATTGGTTTGGACATTTTAGGAACAACCTGGAAACACACCACATGAAATAGTGAATGGTATTCTGGCAAAACTGGATAGGCATTGTTGTCCATGCTTGAAGTACTGATATGTGTGTATGTAAGGATGGAAATATACTTTTAACAAATAAGAAACTAGAAGGGTCTCATAATTTAAAGTCTATGGATTGTATAAACATGCTTGGAAAGAGCTAATAATAAGAATAAACATTACAGCTTGTGATCTCTCAAATAACTAAGCAACAGCCAAAGGAAAAAAAAAAGACAATATACAAAATAGTTATGTAATGTATGATTTTAGTAAATCTAGACATAAAATATACAGTCATATAAGATGAAGCAGTCTGTTGAATTTAGATATTAAATACAGGATTTAATAACATGTGCTTGTGTATAATAACACTACTGTCTTAACTAGTCATAAATGACATACAGTACATTAAACATCAAGGGGAAGCATGATGATTTTCTTATATAAGTAAATATGTTCAAGAGAAACAATAGAAGCATGAACTTGAAATGTCACAGAATGTAGCAATCATATTCTGAACAAATAGTATTAAATTGACAATAGACACTCAGTTTAATAACATGGACTTGAGTATAATAACACTACTTCTTTAACTTGTCATAAATGACATACAATGTATTGAACATCAAGGGGAAGCATGCTGATTTTCTCATATAAGTAAATGTGCATAACAAGTCATATAATTGGTTTAACTTGAATAGTGGTTTTGTAACACATCTTGACCATACATAATACGTAAGCTGTTACCAAGGTAACTAATGTTTTATACATGATATCAAATTGACAAAGTTGTTCAAGGGAAAGAATAGAAGCCTGAAATAGGAATGTCACAGAATATAACAATCACATTCTGAACAAACAGTATTAAATTGACAATAATCACTGAGTTTAACATTTGCTGATTATACAAAATAGAATGTTGCCATTTAAATCTAAAAACTCTCAGTATATGCTATAAAATGGCCGTTTATGAATATGGAAAGGGAACTTGTAATCATTAATCACAATAAGTGAATTTGTTGTTTTTAACCTATAATTTCACTCATTTTATAATAAAAAAATGACAGATATGAAAATCCTTATGTGTAGGAAATGGAAGGAAGAGGGATGCACTGATAATTACAATGCACTAACTTTCATCAATGTTTACATAAAACAAACTTGATGCTTTAAGTAAGCTAGCAACAAACAAAGTGATTACTTAAATGCTGGCAAACAATGAAATATAACTTCTGATACATCCAGTAATATACATTGTATTATAAACATTAGGTATAAATATTATTACCATCTATTTATATTAAGTAATAAGTTTTGAAAGACTTCATAAATAAGGGTGAATATGTTAAATAATTGTGTGCTATATTCTTTTACTGAGGTTTTATATATGATACATCCTACTTTATTATGATTGAATTGCTTGTCATCTACCTTTCATGTAAATATTAATTGCTTATACAATAAGTAGACATTTATATTATAATGGAATTCTGTCTAATCTACAATAGTACTATATATGTTCAAAATAATATAAATATTGCTTATTGCTATTACAAATATTCTCCATATGATAATTCAATTTATGGAGCTCAGATGTTCTGGATAGTCAAGGTATAAGTGATAATCTGATGGGTTTAGATTTATCCATCAGATTAGGAATGATTTTCATTCCATGGCTAGTGCAGATCTTAGTTTTGTTAACATTTATTAATTTAAATTTGTTATTTCACAAAAACATTTTTAGTATGCCTGACCAAAACATTACTTTATTGGTAAACACTCAAAGTATAAAACTGATCATTTCCTTTAAAAGCTCAAACATAAACATTATAGTTATCATAGGAAAATGTTTAATAGTCCCAATAAAACAAAAAAAATACATAGTCTAAATAAACTAAAATGGATTTAACTGTATTATCTTTAAATGTCAATAACTTAAACAATCCTAGCAAGAGATCAAATCTACTGAAATATTTAAAACTGAACAAAGCACAAATTGTCTTGCTTCAAGAAACTCATTTCAAAACAAATGACAATTACAAATGGAATCCTAAGGAATATATGATATCGGTGCAATCCACTTATAAGACAAAGACAAAAGGGGTAACAATTTTATGGAAAACACATGTGATTAACCCAGACATCATGTATAAGTATGAAGATAAAGAAGGCCTTATGGCATTAGTAATAGTTAAATATAATAACAGAATATGGACCCTAGCCAATCTATACTGGTTCTCAGGTATTGGATCAGGAACTGTTAAAAAACACTTGGATTTCATTTCCAATAATTATAAAGGCAATGTAATATTAGGAGGAGATTTTAACTGTATATTTGATATTTCTGAAACTACAAATAAAAGACTGCTACATGCATCTACTGTATCAAAACCTTTAAACAAGTGGGTAGAATCATTTCATCTTGTAGATACTTTCAAATTTAAATAAGATAAATCTTTGTTGTTTTCTCATCAAGATCACAGATTGGTACCCCAACTAGAATAGATAAAATATTTGCTGCCCATGACTTACACTCTAAAATCATTAATTTCTCAATCACTCCCTGCCCCTTTTCAGACCACAATTCATTGATACTAAAACTTCAAAATGGCTACAAACAATTAATCCTTAACTTGAGAATTCCAGCATATATAACTAAAATTAAAGAGTTCAAACTTGGGTTATTATCTGAATTACAGTTCTTTTTATATATTATTTACACCACAGATGTAAATAAAATAATGATATGGGACTCATTAAAAGCTTACATATATGGTAAAACCCTAACTTGGTATAAAAAAAATCAGATAATGGGATTCTGAATTATTAGATTTACAATCCAAACTTTTGTCAGTAAAAGCTGAAAAAAATCAAAATCATTTGGAGAGGAAAAAGAAAGCAGAATTATTAAACAATAAATACAATGAAATACTAACACATAAATCTAGTTTAGCTTTAAAAAAAACAAAAAATTAATACCTTGGCCACTTCTCCCAAATATCTACATAATTTATCCACAAGAATCAAAGTACAATCAAAAGCTAATAACAATAAAAGTATCTTCCATGAAAAGAAAGGGAAAATGTCTCAGATATAGATGACATTCTTGATACCTATAGAAATCACTATATGGAACATTTCCAAAAAGAAAATATACGTTTTGATCAATTAAATCTAGATGAAAATGTTCTAATATAAAAAAAAACTGAAAAATTAAAACTAGATCTGCAAACACCCATATCCTAAAAAGAAATTACAAATACAATAAAAGAGGGTAAAAATAATAAAGCTCCAGGTATAGATGGCATAATTATGGAAATATATAAACTTTTCCTTCAAAGATACTATCCCTCTTCCATAAAACTCTATTAGAAATTCAGTCACAAGCTTTAATAACCCCCTCTTGGAGATATTCCTTAATCACACCAATCCTAAAGGAAAACACATCCCCAAATCTCTGTACCTCAAATAGATCTATATCATTATTAAATAATGACTATAAGATATTTATGACAATATTAACTAACAGAATGAAAATACCACTATCCAAAACAATAAATAATGATCAAACTGGATTTATATATCATAGACACACACATGACAATAGTAAAAGGATCATTTCTCTTATAGATTATGTTAATAAAAAATAAAGAAACACTCATAATTGGCTTAGATATAGAGAAAGCCTTTGATTCCCTAAATTGGGACTATTTATTCAAAAGTCTGGTGTTATTTGAATTTCCTCTCTCCTTTGTTCATCTACTAAAGAATATATATATATATATATATATATATATATATATATATATATATATATATATATATTTATATATGTACACAAATAATTTAGTGTATATTAAGCTATGTCCTTTCACCCCTGAATCTATACATATAGCAAAGGGTACTAAACAAGGATGTCCCATGTCACTGATTCTATTTGCTTTGGCTATTGAAATATTGGCAGATTCAATACGTGACAATACAAAAATCAAAGGAGTAGATATTTATGAGCAATACAATTCTAAAGTAATGCTCTTTGCTGATGACATGTTATTAATATTATCCAATACAAAAGAGACATTAGAAGAATTAGATATTTTAACTGACACATTTTACAGGACTTCAGGACTCCATTTCAATAAATCAAAATTTTTATTTTTAAATAAGAAAAGAAAATTGTAGATGAAGGGGAATTATATTATAGGGAAACAAGAATCTACCTAAAGATATCTATGAATTGAGTTATGTAAGGATAATAATGAATTAGTCTAAAAAAACTACAATAATATCATCAATACAATTAAAATCTCTGTGGAAAAGTGGAACAAAATAATATTAACATTTGAAGGTAGACTACAGTTAATAAAAATGGTTTTACTACCCAAGATTCTATATATAGCTTTGGCAATGCAACTGTTACCAGAAAGGAATATACTCAAAGAAATAAACTCATGCCTAATGAAATTTGTATGGTTTCCCAAAAGAAACAGAATAGCTTTAATACATCATATCAGACCATGGAAACAGGGAGGATTAAACTTTCCTGATATAGAAATGTATATAAAAGCATCAACATCTAAAACAATCTCAGACTGGATAAATCCAAATTATTCTGCAAATTGGAAAGAATCACTAACTGTAATATCAATAAATGAATTTGATTTGCAAAAAAAATTCAAATAAATAAAAAATATTTGCCATGGCACATATTATGTATTAGTATGCAACATACCATAACTAAGCCCACTAAAACTCATATGATTAATTATTACATTGACTCATTTAGGAAAATTGTTAATTCAAATATAGATTTAAAAATCTGGTTTGATATTTTAACACAATTCATAGTTACAAAGAGCTACCCACATAAAATATACAGAGAAATAATTAATTCCTAGGAACAGAAAGGATTTGTTTGTTGGTTTGAATGTATAAAAGAACTAACATTTCTGGATATGCAAACAATAGAAACAACATAAAAATTACACAACAAGATTGGCTAACTATGCGAAGCATTCTGATGTATTAGCAAGATTTATGCTGAATAATTAGTAATTCTTCATTTATAGAAATACCTAAATTTACGAAATACCTATATGAAATCATATATAATGATTATGACACGGGAAATAGTATTTCAAAATTTTACAAGATATTGATAAATTATAAAACACACCTAAATCCTCATATTGGAATTATATAACAAAAGGACACTCATTACAGCTAACTGAAGAAATTAAATCAAATATTTTTTCATCAATAAAACATACATCCTTTACACAATACTGGAACGTTTTTAATTAGAAATGCTTGCACAGAGCATTCTTAACTCCAGACAAAATTACTAAAATTAATTCTTCCACAAAGGGAATATGTTGGAGGTGTGAGGAAATACACAATGCAAATTGGAATCACATTTTTTTCAACTGTGTTCAAATTAAGCCATTTTGGGATGGTATTAAAAACATTTTACAAGTTTTACTTAATGAATTGTTTAACTTATCTAAAGCTCTAGTATTATTAAATGTGTACGAAGGTCCTCATTTGAATGAGTCAAATATGTATCTAGTATGGACAATACTTGCAAATCTCAAGGAAGTGTATAACAAGAAGATAGAATACAAACACAATACTGACCTTGGAAGACTTCTACAGCCTACTAAAGACCATAGCATTGTTGGAAATTAAAATTAAAGAATTAAGGATTCATCCTAAGCCATTTATTAACAATCCATGGAAAAAAGTCTTATCATTGATTGACACTTTACAATAAATGAACAGATACACTCTGATAACTGGATTGTTATACCTATAAATTAATTGTATATATTGAGCTATGTTATAGTGTCAGACTGATGTAAATAATGTACATAGTTATTAATATGTTATATACAAATACTATGGAATTTATTCAGCTGTATTTGAAAAATAAAACATTTTTGAGGAAAGCAAAATTCAGGGTGGATCTTAAATAGTCTTCCTACAAACCTAATCAGTTGCCAACACAATAGGATCAGTATTAGGATGCACCCCCTGCAGGATGTAAGTCTGAAACTCAAATATAGCCACCATTTACTTACTTCAATCCGCAGTGATTATAAACTAAAATATACAGCAAAATGAGGACACCCGACAAAAATCCTGGACAGTTAAGAGGTATGCCTAGTCCCCTTTTCACTACCTTCACACTTGTGATCACCTTTTTTTTTGTTTTGTTTTTTTTAATAATTGCTGTTGTTACATCACACATGCTTGGAAGTAACTGCTTCCCCCACTGAACTTGTAGCCCATGAAATTGTCATTGGGCCTCCTTCCCCTCACAAACCACCACTGAAATACACCATGAACAAATCAATACATGCAAGACCTGCACTTCTATGCCAAAAGCCAAGCCCCTTTTTTATTTATTTATTTTATTTGAATCTTTCTCTGCACAATGCAAACCAAGAACTCTGACAGTCTGCAATGACTAAAGCTACCAACCAGGGGATTGAGCCACCTCCCTTCATGCAACCACCAAATCCTCCCAGCGCCAATGACTCCTGTAGTCAAAATTTATAAATTAGGTCACATTACCATATCCAGCCATTAACAAACCCTGCAGGAAAGTTCACTACCCACCCGGTTTTCACTTAATAGGTTCATTGCTAGGTACTAGGCTATCGGCCCTAGGGCCCATACAAGTCTAGCCAAAAAATGTACCCTGGCTTTCGCCACCCAAGAAAATTATTTTCCTGTGCCCCTGTCGAGCAGAGCCACAGAAGTGATCCTCAGGGTGAATTTCCCATTTCCATCCAATCATCAAGATTTTTCTTGAAGAGTGCTAATGAGGAGCTCTGTTTGACATAGATAAGTAGTCTGTTCCAGAATATGGGAAGTCTCTGGGACAGGAATCTATCCCTGCAGCATGTTCTGTTTATTGTGGTGACAAGGTTTAGGTCCCTAGAGCATGTAGCTCGGAGGGACTGGGATTTCTTTAAGTGGAGCATGTCCAACAGCTCTGGGTTTGACATAGCTTTGTATGTTAGGCAGAGATCGCCGCTGAGTAGGCGATATGCGATGGAGTAAAGCTGTAGTTTTTTGAGACGGTCTGCATAGGGCATCTGTTTGAGGCCAGTAATCCTCTTTGTGAGGTATTTCTGTGGTCTTTCCAGTTGTTGTAGATGTCTTGTGAGGTACATACCAAAAGGGGCATTGTACTCTATAATGGGTCTAATGAGTGATGAGTAGAGGGGAACAATGACCTCTTTTTTTCTGGATGAGAATCCTTTTGTGATGAGATGAGCCATGTAGAAGGATTTCCTGACCACTGTGGTGATGTGATTATCAAAGGAGAGACTACTGTCCACCTGTGTCCCAAGGTCTCTTATCATATTTTCAGCATTAAGTAGACTACCAGCTATGTGGTAGTTCATGGGTGCAGAGTTTTTACCACAGGGATGATAATACACTTTTTGGCATTGAGCTTCAGGCCATGGAGAGCAAGTGGGCCTTAGGTTCCTGGTTGGTGGCATGGTTAATGGCATGGCAACATCTATGAAGCAGAACATACTCATCTGGAGAGGCCTCGCAGTGCAAGAAATGTGGACACAACAGAAACAGCCCCCTGCCCACAACCAAATCACCAATTATATATATATATATATATATATATATATATATATATATATATATATATATATATATATATATATATATATATAGTACATTACATATGCAAACCACCTGCCACCAACCAGGAACCTAAGGCCCACTTGCTCTCCAGGAACACTGGCAGCTCATCTCAGACGTGCACTTGCCTTAGCAAGTTCATGTCGAAATGTGACTCCTTACCCAGCTGCACTTGCATAAAACCCACTAAGACTCTCCCTACCCTTACCTCATTTCCTCCTAATCATCATTCCCATTTAACCCTTTCATTCCCCCACCCTACTTCATTTACCCTTTTAATTTCCACTACTGCTTCTGTCTAACCTCCACCTGAAGATGTCCCTGGACAAATCGGTTTGTTACCAAAACTCATTTATTAATCTGAACTGTGGAGAATTTATATTTCACATGCAAGAGCTACACTAGCCTGAAACAAATATTGTCATTCTCCATGCATTGGTCACTACCTCCTTTGCACAGATGTTGGCAGAGCCTACCACCTGGAGGCCAAGCTTGTTAAGTTATGACAAATAAAAATAAATAACAATAACTATCTCGTAGCATTGATTACTTCAAATGTGTTGTGCTAAACTGTGCATCTAATACATCAGTATACCAGACATGCTCATAAGGAAGTGCAGCAATAAATGCATACACATCAAGTACCCACCACAAAACCACAAGAAAGTGGCACACATCAACAACTGATGACTAAGCCATTTTGCCTTTAAACTCCTATATTGTGAACAAAATAACAACAAGCATATCTAAATGTGTCCATTAAGTTATAGAATAAACAGCTTTATTTTAGGGAAGTAAATAATGCCCATAAATAGTGCCTGACATGCTCACTATCTGCACCTTGCTAGGTTCAAACGCCTGCCTACTTAAGTCCATAGCATTGTGTCAATATCCAGCGCCCTAGGAGATGTCTTATTACTTAGGTGAGATAAACCACTTTTCAACAGATGGCATCACCATTGATTAGTGAAGCAGAAGTGTGGGCTAAAAGTGTTGTAAGAGTCTTCTCCTGTTGTAAATCTACACATCAGATCTATGGGTGATAGTTCCTACCTAGATCTAGATTCATGCATGCACACACACACACACGCACACACGCACACACACACACACACACACACACACACACACACACACACACACACACACACACACACACACACACACACACACACACACACACACACACACACTGAGACACACACACACACTGAGACACACTGACACAAGTGAGTAATTGATGGCTTTGAATCACCTACCTGTCTAGGTACAAAAGCTAGAGGACATTGCATCAACTGTAAATGCTACAAGAAAAATATGACTGCAGATGTGAGTTACTGCATATTTAAAAGGATAGAAACATCTTTGTTTTGCAAAGCAGATGTGTGCGCTAAAAGGAGCTGAATGTGGTGGCAGAATCCTCTTCTGATATAAATCTACTTTTCAGACTGCGGGTTAAGCCATTCCTACCTAGATTTACATTCACCCACATGATTCAAGTGAGTACTTGAATTATATGAAATACCTAGCTATCTATATACAGAAGCCAGAGTCCATTGTATCAAATGTAAGCACCACAGCAGAAGTCCGTCTACAAGTGTCAATACTACCTAGCCATAGAGAGACACACACCCACATACCCATAATATTTAGTCACTGCTGAATTCAAACCACCTACCTCTCTACAACACACTGGGGGACATTGCATCAAATGAAGAAATACAAGTGTGAGATAGTCCACATTTGAAAGGATGACATCATCATTGTGTTGCAGAGCAAACGTTTGGGTTAAAAGGGGAAGAAACTGGTGGTTGAGACCTCCTACAATTTAAATGTTTCTCCTAAGTAGAACCAGGCACATCACATCTGTGAGTAAAGCCAATATTACTTAGTACTAAAGAGAAGTGCGCACATACACACACACACACACACACACACACACACACACACACACACACACACACACACACACACACCGAAACTAGATACTGCGGGAGTCAAACCAACTATCTATTTTTTTAAATACCAAAATACAAAAATGGTGAGGTAAAACGTTCATTGTAAAATAAATTCACTGAAAGTAAAACAAAACAGCAGGTAAAATCAAGAAATATTTAATTAATTAGTCAGGAAGCTATCTAGTTACACAAGCTATTGTACATTGTATCAGTTGCAAGTGCCATAAGAAAAGTTTGATTAGAAGTGTTAGTGCACATTTGAAAGGATGGCATCATCGGTCAACTGCAGAGTTAAAAGGACTGTGTTTTGGTAACAATGCAGATCAGCAAGGTACTTATCACAAATAATGACATAATGCTCATGGGCATTGTGGCATTGTGGTAGTATGAGCAGGAAGCAGCTGTTTCGCATTACAGTGTATTGACTATGTCAATGATGGATGATAATCACAGTTGTCAAACAGTGCATTGACAACCAGGCATTCCTGGCTGTTCAGCTCAGGATCATTGTATGCAAGTCTTCATTATTCTAGATGTCACTGTCAATATTTTATAGTCTGTGTACAAAGTGCAGTCTAAATACTAAGCATATATGTTCATCCCTCTCACCCCGTAGAGGGCCCATCTCTATACTGGAAGAATGCAAAGTTCCTATAATCACGGCTGCACAGGTAAAAAACACACTCTCCAAAGCCAAGAACACAGCATCCATGGGACCTGACAATATCCCAGGCTGCATTCTACATGAACTACAGAATGAACTGGCACCCTACCTAAGTAGCATGTTCAATTATAGCCTCACATCAGGCTTTGTACCAACTGAATGGCGCACCGCGATGGTTATCCCACTCCACAAAGGGGGAGCCACAACGGACCCTGGGAACTACCGCCCCATTAGCCTGACGAGCCTGGTCTACAAGGCCATGGAATGTATCATTGTGGAACTCATAAACAAAGACATTGGTAATCTCTAAACTCTGGACCCTACCCAGTTTGGATTTGTAAAAGGCAGATCATGTCTCCTAAACCTGATTGACTTCTTTGAAGCAGTCACCAAAGCCATAGATGAGGATAAAATGGTTCTCACAGCTTATCTAGATCTTGCCAAGGCTTTTGACACCATCCCCCACTCTGGAATTATAGATAAGCTCACTAAACTAGGTATAAATCCCTATGTCACAAGATGGGTTGCCAACTGGCTCATGGACAGAACCCACACTGTGAAAGTAGCGGATTGCAAATCCGACATCAGACCAGAGACTAGTGAAGTACCACAGGGTTCAGTCCTGGGTCCTCTACTGTTTGGTATCTACTTCTCTGAAGTGCAGGCCAACACAGAAGGTCTTTGGCTAGCAAAGTTTGCAGATGACTGCAAACTAGGAGCCATAATCGAAACTACTAATGATGTGGACAGACTACAAAAGGGCCTCCACTGAGACAGATACCTGGTGTCAAAGCCATGGCCTGAAGCTCAATGCCAAAAGTGTATTGTCATCCCCTTTGGTAAAAACTCTGTACCCATGAACTACCACACAGCTGGTAGTCTACTTAATGCCGAAAATGTGATAAGAGACTATGGGACACAGGTGGACAGTAGTCTCTCCTTTGATAATCACATCGCCACAGTGGTCAGGAAATCCTTCTACATGGCTCATCTCATCATAAAAGGATTCTCATCCAGAAAAAAAGAGGTCATTGTTCCCCTCTACTCATCACTCATTAGACCCATTATAGAGTACAACGCCCCTTTTGGTATGTACCTCACAAGACATCTACAACAACTGGAAAGACCACAGAAATACCTCACAAAGAGGATTACTGGCCTCAAACAGATGCCCTATGCAGACCGTCTCAAAAAACTACAGCTTTACTCCATCACATATCGCCTACTCAGGGGTGATCTCTGCCTAACATACAAAGCTATGTCAAACCCAGAGCTGCTGGACATGCTCTACTTAAAGAAATCCCAATCCATCCGAGCTACACGCTCTAGGGACCTAAACCTTGTCACCACAATAAACAGAACATGCTGGAGGGATAGATTCCTGTCCCAGAGACTTCCCATACTCTGGAACAGACTACCTATCTATGTCAAACAGAGCTCCTCATTAGCACTCTTCAAGAAAAATCTTGATGATTGGATGGGAAATGGGAAATTCACCCCGGGTTCACTTCTGTGGCTCTGTTCAACAGGGGCACAGGAAAATAATTTTCTTGGGTGGCGAAAGCCAGGGTACATTTTTTGGCTAGGCTTGTATGGGCCCTAGGGCCAATAGCCTAGTACCTACCTATGAACCTATGAACCATATAAAAAGATACTAATTAATACCATTCAGCAAGTATGTATGCATCATTGTACATCATTTTCAATTATAATGTGTTGGTATGCACACATAATTTACATAATGTAGTATTTATCTCAAGTGCAACAAGCTATTAAAACATGCAGAAGGAAGATAAGCCAATGGCATTCTTTTTCCTTTATGAAAATCACTCCCTTATGTGCATTGATGACAAGCTAATTTGCATAACAGTTATTTTTGAAGTTCTAATTAGCAGTGGTCTATGGTGCTCCGTGCCAACCTTTACACAAATAAGGTGTCCAGACATATTGACAGATACAAATCTAAGCCATTCTGAACAGATATGTTCTTTAAGCAGATATATTTTTATCACATTATTGACAGCTCAGCTCACTACATGATAACATGCGTCTACATGTCAGACTTGAAATAATACAGAAAATGCAGAGTAATGCTATGTTTAGGAGCAATATGTTTAAATTGTACCTAGTATTGTATAATGTCAAAGCATAGCTCCTTGATTTGACCTGATGTCTTGTGTCTTGTACTTATTGCTGGTAAGGTATGTAAAGAACAAAGCATGGTACTGCTTGTGGAGTAACATATGTCTCCATAATTTAACAGGGTGAAATATAATGACAGATGATAAACTTCATCATTTTTGACCTGATGCTTGTTTCAAATATCTGTCATTTGGCATCAAGAGCCTGCAGATGTGATCATTAGCTGATCACACCAGGTGCTTAAACACATATATTTGAAGGGACAATAAAACAGTATGAAGAAAAAGAATATGTGTGTGTGCAGCATACTACGTATCACTAATGAAAACTGAAGCAACTGATATGTTTGTTATACCATACAGCCTATTCAACATATGATAATAACTAAAGAAAGAAAGTGCTCAGTGACAAACTGCACAGCAATACACAAAAAACTGAAAGACCCAAAACAGGCTGTGCAGAAACACGGAGACACTGGGGAGTAAAACCAAAAACAATTTATTGTAACCGCTTTCACACCCTTCGGTGCTTCATCAGACAATGTTATACAAATAAGGACGCATTAAATAGATCCATATAAATTCAAATGGACCAATAAAAATCCAAATATCATTAAGAATTCATTAAAATTTAAAGAAATATGTAAAAAATATATATATGATAGAATAAAAATACAAGATGCCTAAACAACATTGACCAGCAGTGTGTTAATACAATCTTACAGGCTCACCTCGGCTACTTACATGCCTTAAGTGCTGGCTTAATGGACACAGTATCATTAAGGCTGGAGCCTAAATGTGCTCCAAGTCTAAATATCCACTTCATTTCTGCTGTATCAGTGACAGTATAAATATCTCCTAGCCTTATATTACTATATATCACTTGTATAACCTGATATGAGAAAGAATGTATTGAGCCTTGTGTCACAGAATGTTTTGCTAAAGCACTATACACTAATTCTTTCTTAGTGCAATAAATATGATCCCTTATTTGTTCGCGAAGCCTTCTGTTCATTTTTCCAATATAAAATTTGGGACGTGTCTTGCATTGAGCCAAATAAATGATGTTTCTAGTATTACAATCAGCCTGCACATTAAACTTCCATACCTGTTTAGTATCAGGATGTGCAAAATGCCCACTCTCGTTGATAAACCCACAAAAATTACAACCATTACATCTCATAGTACCTCTACATGGGGACTGTTGATATTACTTATTATTAGGATAACATAAGAGTTGTTTAAGTGTATTCTTATTTTTATATACCACTCTTGGAAGTGCACCTACTATTTCCATAATAGACTGATCTGTATGCAAAATATGCCAATTCTTATACAAAACATTCCTAATGTGCCTAACGTCCGAGCTATATGATAATATCAGCAGTACCCCTTGTAAGTGCTTATGGTTAGACCTAACTACATTATCACTTCTCGAAAAATAGGGTCTAGCTCTACCACCTCTTTTCTTCATGGTGTTATTTATAGCTCCAGATATAGCCTTCTCTTCATACCTGCGACCCATGAACTCAGACTTAAACGTTTCTAGACTCCCATGGCGTGTATCATTATTACATGTCAATCTTGCTACTCTCAGAGTCTGTCCATGTACTACACTCGAAAAAACATGTTGAGGATGCATATTTGTCCTATGCAAGAAAGAAGGGCAATAACAACACGGAGTTGTATAGGAAGGACACCATGAAGAAAAGAGGTGGTAGAGCTAGACCCTATTTTTCGAGAAGTGATAATGTAGTTAGGTCTAACCGTAAGCACGTACAAGGGCTACTGCTGATATTATCATATAGCTTGGACGTTAGGCACATTAGGAACATTTGTATAAGAATTGGCATATTTTGCATACAGATCAGTCTATTATGGAAATAGTAGGTGCACGTCCAAGAGTGGTATATAAAAATAAGAATACACTTAAACAACTCTTATATCCTAAGAATAAGAAATTTCAACAGTCCCCATGTAGAGGTACTATGAGATGTAATGGTTGTAATTTTTGTAGGTTTATCAATGAGAGTGGGCATTTTGCATATCCTGATACTAAACAGGTATGGAAGTTTAATGTGCAGGCTGATTGTAATACTAGAAACATCATTTATTTGGCTCAGTGTAAGACATGTCCCAAATTTTATGTTGGAAAAATGAACAGAAGGCTTCACGAATGAATAAGGGATCATATTTGTTGCACAAAGAAAGAATTAGTGTATAGTGCTTTAGCAAAACATTCTGTGACACAAGGCTCAATACATTCTTTCTCATATCAGGTTATACAAGTGATATATAGTAATATAAGGCTAGGAGATATTTATGCTGTCACTGATACAGCAGAAATTAAGTGGATATTTAGACTTGGAGCACATTTAGGCTCAGGCCTTAATGATACTGTGTCCATTAAGCCAGCACTTAAGGCATGTAAGTTGCCGAAGAAGTGAGCCTATAAGATTGTATTAACACAGCTGGTCAATGTTGTTTAGGCATCTTGTATTTTTATTCTATCATATATATATTTTTTACATATTTCTTTAAATTTTAATGAATTCTTAATGATGTTTGGATTTTTATTGGTCCGCTTGAATTTATATGGATCTATTTAATGTGTCCTTATTTGTATAACATTGTCTGATGAAGCACCAAAGGGTGTGAAAGCGCTTACAATTACAATAAATTGTTTTTGGTTTTACTTGCCAGTGTCTCCGTGTTTCTGCGCAGCCTATTTTGGGTCTTTCAGTTTTATATGATAATAACTGTCTCCTCATAGTGCTATCATTCTTGCTTTGCATGTACAGTGAAAATAAGCACAGTAACACAAGAGACAGCAGGCTAATGTAGCCACTGGCAAAATCTCACCAGTTTTTGCCATAAGACGTGAACTGTCTTTTACTGTCAGTTATTATTGGTGCTCAAAGCTAGACATTGTGCAATCACTGAGGACAAACAGTGATAAGAGATAAGGGCAGAGACAGATAGGGAGAGAGACATAAAAACATTTCTGGTTGTGGACAATTTATGGCCATTTTGCATTGTGTTACTCTGAGGTTTGTCATATTACTGATTCTGCCATGCTCTGTACAGTAAAGAGTTAAATACAAGGCAGGTAGAGATAGGGTAGTAAACACATGATTAAGACATAGCAGGATAATCGTAAGTTAAGAACATATGAAGCCAACAGCTACACACATATTATTAATATGAAAAATATTGAATAAGATTTGCTCTACTTCTGGATTTGAGCCCTTAGCACTATGTAAAAGCAGACTAGAGACATGGGCATTATCTGACCAAACCAGAATTCATATTCTGCATTGTTAAAATTACACATTGTAAGCAACAGTGACAAAATATTAAAGGAAGGGAGAATATAGGCATCAGCTTTCATCATAGTAATGACAATCGTAACATCCCATAAGGTATACATTACATCCTACAGCCTAATAAACATGCAAGAGTAATTGTCTGACCACTTACTGCTCTCAGTCTACATTTCTATACTTCTTGTCTATAAAACTATATGCATATTGCAGTGAGACTAGACACAATTGCTCGGAGATAACCGTGCTAGTGTGGGCAGTGGTAAAATCTTCAGTTTTTGCCATAGGATGTGAAATGGTATTTACTACCATTTACCACCGTTGTACAATGCCAAGCATAACACAAATGCTGAGGACAAAAATTTAAGGGTAGTTTTATGGCCATGGGTGTTTTGTGTGATTCTATTTTTTTACCAGATTAGATGTGTGAAAAGGGATTGATAGGACAGTGGTGAAATGAGGCACAAACAGAGGGCAGGACACAGGGGAAGAATATGGGAATGTGTAGTATGTCAGTGGAAGAGAACCATAGCTATCCACTTCTTCACATGGTGACTGCTATACTTGTAAAATACTTTGATGAATTTGAATAGTTACCACATCAGGGGTGGGTGACAACAACTGAATAATGTGGTAGAGCCAATTGGACCAAACCAAGTGCATCAAGCAGACCTGTGGGCAAAGTGTAAAGCTATATTTTGGGAGTAATTTTTTTTTTGTGGGAGAGGTACCCATTTTTTATTGGAGAGAGAGGAACATTGAGAAGGTGGTTAGGAATAAAAGGGCTAGGTGGGTAGGTTAGGTAGCAAGTACTGGCGAACAGGACATATAAAACAGACAGGGATGGTGATGAACACAAAAGGTTGGGAGACACCATGACTGTGGATAGGGAGAGCACATCAGAGGTATAGTCAACATGAGTACAGTGTGACTCTAGTCCTCACCCTCAGAACTGCCATCACTGTCTCCTGTCACAGATCTCTGTGTCAGTGCTGGATATGGTATTGGCTTAGCTATTCAGTATAGGATTTTCTCAACTCTGCTGAGTTTAGCACCAAGGCCCTTCACCATAATGTCCTCAACTAGCCCTGTTAGCTCCTGATGGGTGATCAAATCACTGCCTCCACTAATACTAAGCCCAGTGGGTACCAGTGCACCAGCCCCCAGGATAGAACTACCTAATGCAGTTGGAGCAGGTATGGCAGGAGTGTTTGAGGATGCAAAGCTGATAGGTAGTGAATCACATGTGCTCAGTGTCTGTGGTGCCTGTGGTGGTGCTGCCACAGCCACTTGTGGAGGTATGATGGGCCAAACTGCAGTGGTCACTCTAGCTCCCTGTGTTGATGGTCATTTATGTTGCAGTAGGAATGTTTCCAAAAAGAGATATAGGGTGGGATGAGAGAAAACATATAACATACCATCAATCTATTTACAAACACTGAATTTGTAATGATAGTTACTGATTATAGAAAATGCATTGTATTATATTATTATGTCATAAAACGTAATTGCTGCTGCTTGGATTGGAACCCACACACAAGTACCTTGAATTACACATTGCCTAATGCAATCGCGCTAATCTTATTTGGCAGAGGGTTTGGGTATAATTCCTTCAAAGTACATTACAGGTGTGAAATATGGCAGTGACACTTGGCCACGTGCTATGCTCAGTGTATGTATATATGTTCCATTGTAAATTCATCAAATGCTTTTTGATGACTATATGCTTTCCTGTATGGTGGATACTAATCATTCATTTACTCTTGTGACAGAAATATATGACATGACATTTTCACTTTTGTTGGTAATAATAAGTATTGCTAATAGACACATTTATTTTAATTGTGACATAATGGATTGGTGACACAGACATTTTACAAACTATGACTGATAGCACTTTGGTATTGAAACTAAGACCAAAAAATAATGCTGAACTGATATATTTGGTGTATTTGCTGTTAATGCCACAGGAGAAGTAACATGTTCCGGTTGTAATGAGAGGTGTAACAATTTGATCTTGAATGGAGATAGGCATAATTCAGGCAAGCTTTTATGTATTAGATTTTCACTTGTTGCTACCGGACTTCTATTTTGAGGCAATTATTTATTCCTGTGAAAATTTGCCTTGCATTGATATAAGTGATGTTAGTAACACATGTTGAGGAAGACGGTCTGCATTCAAACCCTGTATTACCTCTGTTGCTACTCGTAACTTACTGCATTAGCACATTGAGCCACAGACAAAATCACATAACATCCATATTCTACTCTCAGAACTGTTCAGAAAGCTGGCTGAAGTGCAATGGTTCCAATCTCATTTGAGTTACTGATGGCAGCCCAAATTACATTTCTGAATTTTTGCCTTCAGGATTTAACTGTCATTTACTACCAGCAGTCATTAACAGTTTTACAACATGATAACTTGAAATGTTGTTACACATCAGGCCTTCATGTAATGATACTTATTAAGGAAGGGGCCACACAAGACATTACATAATGTCATTTTGTAGACAGTATATACAAGTAAGATTTATACCTGTTTTAACTAAAATTATTAGTTTGATTTGGTTTTAAGTAAGTATCACTATTTCAAAATTAATGTTGTTGCTGATTTTATTTCCTTACACTTTAGTCCTTGATATGATTGTTATATCCTGCATATAAACTGTGCTATTACTTTAATAAATAGTTCATGTTCCTCGACATAAATATATATTTAACTGTAAATGCTAATATTAACATTATCAAAAGCTGAAAATAAACCATGTCTTATTGGAGTTGTTACTCATATCTTACTGCATTAATATGTTGAATCACAGAAAGGTTACATCACAGGTATATTTTTGGCAATAAGTACTGTCCAAACTGCTGAATGAAGTGAACTGGCAGCAGTCTCCTTTGCACTGCAGATGGCATTCATAATTAGATTTCTGAATTTTGCCTTGAGAAGTAACCTGTTGCTCACTGCTAGTGACCATTGACAGTCTACAGTGTGTAATGCCAAGTGGTGTGCAAAGGACAAAACATAAACGATACAAAATACAAAAAAATGCCTCTGTGTGATGATTTCTCAACTCTGTGGTCTTATAACATTAAACCATGGGTATTTTGAATCCCTACTGTCACACAGACATCACACTCTCTAAAACTTAACTGTGAAAACATGGTATTATCTGTAAATATTGATATAATTTAACAGAGTTTGTCACATCAACATAGATATTTTGGTGCACGGAGAGTAGTGTACATATACTCTGTTCAATAATTCTAAAATGTTACATATAGGGAACCGCATAAATATGTTCTCACAATTGTCCTTTGTCCTTTCCCAGTAGAAGTCTGACTGAAATGAATATTTTCACAAGTTATGCTACTGAAGCATGTTATATTGCAAACAAATATATGCAATCCAAGAGTATGGTCTTTCTTTTTTTTTGTGATCATTAGCTTTGATGCATTTGTGAGTTGCTTGCCTTATACTTTGCATTTATTTGTAATGTTTCTGTTTGCATGTTTTGACTTACAGACAGTTTTTAATCAGAGATATTCTTACCTCTTAAACATTTTTAATTAAAATTGTTGTAAAGGTTATAGGCTAAGGCACTCAATGTAATCACAAACTTTGCTATATGCCCATTTTCCATGACACACCCTGTAGAAGTGTACATCAAAGTAGCAGGAGTGTTAAACATTTAATAAGTTATAAAATATGTTAATGAGTCATGCTTGCAAGTCATTGTCTAGTCCCACTTCTGAATACTCACTCCTGTACTGCTAGGGCATATGCATGGCATCATGTAGGTCCTCAAACCATGTTCACCTGCCCAACACTTCAAGCAGGTAGAGTGATTCTGGAATGATAATGAGCCGGCTCCTGATTTGCATATTCAAGGTGTTCATTATCCACACTATATAGCACAACCTAGAGATAATGAACTTGTATCATAGTAGGGAAGATTACTTGGATTCTCCAATTAAGGATAATGTTAGACTGAGTTAAAAGTCCAGCAATATCATTAATTTTGGAGAAAGATTAATTTCAATTTCTGTCAAGGTATGTTTATGTTCTTTACAAGTATGAACGTATTATTTTGTTTTCCTAGAAAATTGAAAATGATGTCTGCACTTTGGACATTTGTGTTGGTATGCAAGGTATAACAGATGATGTTGCAATGATCCCTCATCTTTTATTTTACATAGGTTTATGGAAACATTTTTCTGATGTTGTAAACATATTTCTAATGTAGTAGAAATAGCAATATTAAAGTGACATTTCAGAAAATGTTCTATCTTAAGGTCATTGTATATATCTAACATAAACAACTGTTAGCGCATTGGAATGGCTTAGTTCTTGACATTTGTAGTTTCTGGGGTTGGGGATGTTTCATTTGTAGGTGATCTTTGATTGTTATTATATAACTGAGTGTTGTCTACAATTTTCAATGTTCTTTTTTGTAAGGAAAGTTTGACAGTTGCTATTATAAAATGATTATTGATTTTATTATATTAAAAAATTATTTTTTGCTCTGCCCACATCTCCTTATGATTATTAACAGAAGTTTGAATATAAGAATGTTATTTGTATTTTAAAAGTGTCATTTCATATTCTTGTTTCATTGGCAATGCTTTTATATATATTCCAGAGAAACACATTTCTTTTCCCTTCTTCAGTTCTATTTCCAGGGAGGGGAAGGGTCTACTTGTGTGTTATATGTGTGTATTGATGCATTTGGGGTTACTTTTGTGTATATTGGTTTACTGATGCATGGGGATTATTGTTGTGTTATAAGTGTGTACTGATGTACATCAGTTATGTACAAGTTTGTAATAATGCCTGAATAAATGCATATTTGCTTTCTGCATATTGTAGATCATCATGTGAGTGCAAAGCCCTTACTGATTTGCCTGATATCTATCTATCTATCTATCTATCTATCTATCTATCTATCTATCTATCTATCTATCTATCTATTGGTGGGGGTTACTCCCATACAGGGAATATGGCACCTAAAAAATATCTTCCAAGGAAACCTGCATTCTTAGCTGCAGAGAATGAGGTTACAGTCCAGGCCCTCCGTTCACATGGCTCATGCATCTTAGCAAAAAGACAGGCTGACAAGCTCTTCCATGGTCATATCTGGCAGCAGGTGGTTGATAATGCAAATGCTGTTGGTGGCCATGACCATGACTTCAATCCAGACATAGGGCCAATGCCATGATCACCAAGGCCAAAAAGAGAAGCCAGTGCTGTTGCACAGAAACAGGGAGCTACTGGGTATGATTCTGCTACCAACCCACCTCACACTGAAATAGAGGAGTTTTTGTTGACTGTAAAGGATCCATGCAACTCTGAGGAGTTGCCATACTTGATGTGGATGCAGAGGTGGAAGGCAACCACAGGGTGTTGATGCTGATACTCCAGGTATGCCATTCCTCTCTCTCTCTCTCTCTCTATATATATATATATATATATATATGTGTGTGTGTGTGTGTGTGTGTGTGTGTGTGTGTGTGTGTGTGTGTGTGTGTATATAGATATATATACATGGCTACATACAGCTAGATACATAGATATAAAATACAGATATAAGAGATATATTTATAAAACTGTTTTTCATGGTTAAGTTGTTTTTCAGGAGGCAGCTGCTTTTCATATGTCTATCCATCACTATTTTCATTGTCTAGGCATATTTTGTATTGAGGTTCCACGACCACCTGCAAATGGTATGAGTATAAGTTCTTCATTGTATACATTTGTATATTGACCTTTAAGTGTACCTTACTGAAATTTGCACATGCATCTACTATTGCTTTACTCAGATTTAAGTAGTGTATGTCTGATCATTTTTTTCTTGTATTTCTCTTTTTGATTTGCTTCTTAATATAATTATATATGAGCCTGCCACTGGCACTGTGAAGCTCCTACTGCCTGATGTCAGGGAAATGGTAGCCTCTGACTGTGATGAGTTGTGCCTCCCACATCCTCTACCAAATGTTTGGATAGAGTCAGTATGCTTATGCATGCCCATGACACAAATCCCTCAGGGATAGGATGGGTTGAGTGTGGTACAGCAGTTCAGGGTAGTATGGTTACTCCAGTTGCATAACTGGCAGAGTCTCCTGCTAGCTTTTGTGAGGATAAAGTACCACACAGAAGTGTCAATAAAGGTGCATAGAGGAGGCATGCTTTCCACTCTGTGTTGGTGTGTTAGTAAATGTCACCCAACGTATGTTTAGGGCCATACAGGAGGCACAGGCAAGTTCAACAAGGGCCTCAGAAGAGATAGTCAGAGAAGTTCACGTTGTACATGCTGATGTGCAAGACTGCCTGAACAGTGTGGGGAGTCCTTGGACTGGATGAGTGACACACAGGATTGTGCAGTATCTGTAATGGAACATCTGGTGGAAAAAGGTCAACATCCATTTGGCCAAAGAGCTGGCACATAGTTGGAGGTGGTGGCTGTAAACTGAATCCCTACAATGTACAGCTCATTCCTGTCCAGGATGCCATGGTATATACTAGCACAACTGCTTTAGCTGTATTCCTGCAGACCCACACAGTACACCAGTCATCTTGCCCATATCACCACACACACACACACACACACACACACACACACACACACACACACACACACACACACACACACACACACACACACACACACACACACACATATACATCATTCATATTGACTACTTTACATCTGTTATTACTAGCCCTAGCAATGTATACTTGCTGTTAAAATGGGGTTCAGGTTCCTAGGCAGTGAAACATTTCCCTGTGGTATATTTGGTTGGGGATGCATGGCTGAAGTGACATTTAGCTGCAGAGAAATATAGCTGTTGCAAATTCCCTGTGGGCAAAGAGAAGAATGTGATGCCATGCCCGCAACTTCAATAACCAAATGCACAGGGGGAAAATAATGTCCATAGCTCCCAAGGCAACATGAGACAGCAGGCAGTATGGCAGGGATCAGCCGCAGGCTGGCCAGTGGGTATGTCAGTGGTAGTAATAATGCAGTGTACAATAGGCAGTGCCTTTATAACGGATGTATGAGAAACACTACCCCCTTCACAGTATCTAGGGAACATTATTTAAAATGCATACTGGAACATAAATGTAACTACAGTCACATGCATGATTTCCTCCATGCTGTAGCACACTTCTCCATGTTGTAGTTACTTAAGCATGCACTGTATACTGAGCCAAACATTCATTATTTCTTCTGCCTCCACACACTTGGTTACTAAAGCTGTGGGCATAGCAGTGTGTGCTTCTCTTTGCCCATGGGGAATTCACAACAGACATATTTCTCTGCAGCTGAATGTCACTTCAGCCATGTGTCCCCAACCAAATATACCACAGGGAAATGTCTTGCTGCCTAGGAGCCTGAAGCCATTAAAATGATTTCACACACACACACACACACACACACACACACACACACACACACACACACACACACACACACACACACACACACACACACACACACACACACACACACACACTTTGTTGGTGTCATGCTTGCCCTCCCCCACATTGTGCAAGTGATGATGATTGTGCCCTGCCCTTTGCATATTTCTTTGTGACTTAGGGTTGCCTATGTCTGATGTACAAGGTGGATAACTAAGGTTTGCTTAGTCAGATGCTTGCTTTCATCAAACATATTGTATTGAATTGCACTTTTTTTGTTATTCTGTTAAAAAATTTGAAGTTGTGTTCCTAATTGTAGTTGTAGTGCTGTTACTAGTAATACAGTCCTACTACTTATGGATTTATGGCTTGCTCAGCAATTGTGCAGATGATGCTTTGAGATTGCCCTGGTCACTGATAGGATGTCTAAGATGGTCAACTTGTACACACAATGCACAATAGTGGGCAGGCCAAATATATGTTTAGTCAATAAATATTGGTTTTATTACTCTGTTGCATGGTATATTCCTAATTTGTGTCTTGCGTACTTAAGCTATATTCTTCTTCTTCTGGCTTTTCCTGGTTAGGGTTCGCCACAGTGGGTCACCTGTCCACTCATGATTGGCAGTGGAGTTTTACGGTGTCGAGTTGCCAGCCCGGCGCCCAACCTTCCACGGAAGGCACACACACACACACTCACACCTAGGGCCAATTTAGAGTGTCCAATCCACCTATAGCATGTCTTTGGGACATGGGAGGAAACTGGAGCACCCGGAGGAAACCCACGTGACCACATGGAGGACATACAGACTCCACACAGAAGGCACCCCAGCTGAGAATCGAACTGGAGAACCTCTTGCTGTGAGGTGGCAACACTAACCGCTGCACCACCATGGCTGCCCTGCGTACTTAAGCTATATACTATTCTTATTTCCTAGGGATGTATAAGTATTGATCACATGCCTATGTGAATGATTGCGGAATTTGACTTAACATTCTGATTGCTGTTTTGATGTGGGCCTTCTTTGGCTTGACACAAAGGCTGCATACATGTGTGGTATAGAAAATCCACTCTTGTATAACTTTTAATAGCTTACTTGTTTTATATATTTATGTTGCATATATCAATCATAAGTAATTGCTGATATTCTTGAATAGCTACACATTGAAGTTCAGTACTTACATATAAGGGTCCTCATTTATCTCTTCTTTACTGGATCATCTCTTACCTCGGTTAATGTTGCTGATACAAGTTGCCTCTTGTGGGGTTGAGTCTTTATAATACTCACAAAATGCAGCCAGTAGATGGGTAAGTAAAGGCTATTAATTTTGCATGCATCACTTTTACTGTTTGTATATGCTTAGCTTAAGTTTTTTTACTTAGGAAATGAGTGTGTGCACTATTTTGTGACTCTTAGCCATGGCCATAGCATGGCATGCGCACCTCCACCCACCAGGGCTGTCCCCAGCTGTTGGTTCTTCATCAGACTCCTCATCAATGTCTGCCGACCCTGCTGGCCCTACTTGTGTTGCTGGGAACTCTAGTCTTTATCTTTGTTATCTGTGTTGCAACTGTTTCTTAAGTACTTTATTAAGTAACATGGAATAGATTGTCAGTATTTTGGCAGAGGTGACAATGGCATTTCGTAGGGCACCTCCTGATGTATTTAAACATTGGAAATGTGACTTAAGCAAGCTCTGTAATATTTCCAGTTTGAGCATGTGCATCATAATATTTCTCTGCAGGATTGTGTGGGTTTTTCATCAATGTCATATGGGTGCCATGAGCCAAATTTCCAGTGCAAAACTGCATCCCCAATAGATGGCCTTGTAGAAGGTCACCCCTAGAAAACTCTGCATACAGGTCAAAGATTTACCATATATGAGCATCTTGGAAACTGCCTTGTTTACCTGCACACACATTGCAGATGATCCCATGGTCATTACACACCACCTAGCATTTGATACAGTTAAAGTATTTTCTGTTGATGTACCTCATCCCCTGTTCACCAGATGGAGTTTTATTTATATGTGTGGGCAGTCAATGCCTCCCCAGAACCTCAGGGAAATGTGCTGTGGCATAGAAATCTTGCATGGTGACAGTTCTCTTCACTAGAGTATGTTGAAACTAGGTATGCTCCCTTACATGTTGCAACATTGCACTGAGAAATTGGTGAAATATTCTTGAGGCTGGGACCTGTGACATTCCCAGTATGCCCCCTGTGGTCTCTGAAATGTGCCTGTAGCTAGTATAAGTAATTGTTTTGTACTGGGGTGGGTTCTCCATGATTTTCCTGGGGCCTCAGGTGAGGACAGCAGATGTTGACTATTTGCTCTAAGGATCCCTGTCCACCCTATAAAACTTTATTATTTGGTTATCATGATGCCCAGGATAGGTCAAATGTAGTCTAAACACTCTCCTCCTTTTAGACTGAGGCTTGGCAGCAGCAATACCTTGTATTAAAGCCTGTTGCACATACAAATTTATGATAGCAGCAACAACCCCTAACATTTTTTTCTAAGTGGCTTAATGTCTGTATTCCAGATGACTCCACACTTATATGCTCTGCCACTTCCCCATCAGAACTTCAATCTCTAACCCAAAAGACCTTTAACACAGTTGAAAATTGGCTCCTGCATAGATGTCTTATCTTAAACCCAAAGAAAACAAAAATGCTATTATTCACCTGCACCCGCAGAACCTCCCCACTTAACTTTACCGTAACCTCTAGTAATGGAACTATTATATCTCCTGATCCTACCACTAAACTACCCGGGGTTCTAATTGATAATAACCTCTCTTATGAGCCTCACATCAATAACACTATAAAAACAGTTAATAAGAAATTAGGTTCCCTCTACAGGATCAAACCCTTTCTAACTCCACTAGCCAGAATCACCATTGCCCGCACCCACCTTATCTCTACTCTGCTTTATGCCTCTCCTATCTATACCAAATTATGTAAAAGTGCTCTGAACAAGCTGTCTACCTCTTACAACAATATTGCCAGATTTGCTGCAGGTTCCTCCTATAGAACCCATCATTGTATCAATTTGAATCAACTAGGCTGGCTAGAATTGCCAAATCTAATATTATTCAATCAAGTAATAGTAGCCCACAAAATCCTGTATCACCTAGAAAATACACCTATACTCACTTCCCTAGTCACCCCCTATAATAATCTCAAAACCCTGCACTCATCTAACAAACTACTAGTACAAATATCTAAATCTAATAACTCAGCAGGGGACACTCTGTTCTCTAATACAGTGGGCTAAACCTGGAACAGTCTCCCCAATCACCTAACTTCACTATCCTCAGCTAACCTATTTAAAAGTAAACTTAAACCTTACCTTAAATCATACTGGCTATGCCCCTATGCTAACCCAGATTAAACAATTAACCCTTCCCATAATACAGTGCTTCTGATCACATTATCTTATTTAGGGCATGCGCCTATGTATATATTGTTTGTCTTTATCACCTATAACCAATCTACTCTTTAGACCTCATGTGTAATTTTACAGTATGAGTGTGTTCACGTACTGCTTCTAATGAATATTCACTATATTTTCGTTATTTGACATTTTTGTCTGACTTTCTAATTAATAGTTCCAATGTCTTTGTAAATAACATTGTCTTTATGTATTTTTTTGTGAAACTTGTGGAGCTTTTCTCCCCGGGCCTCCACTCAAAATGGACATACATCCAGCTGGACTAGCCCGGTCAACAAATGTAAAATAAAAGTAAATAAAAACAAATAAAATACTGAAATTTAGGACTAAAGCAAGCGTGGCGTGTAGGCACAGGTTTTATATATTGTTGAATTGCTTCACCATGTTGATTTGCTTTATTAGCATGCAGTTCAACTACTTATGCCTGTTGAATCTAAAACAACTGGGCTGGCTAGAACTCCTTAATCAGCTATGATCTAACCAACTTACAATAGCTCATAAAACCCTATACCAACCCAGCAAAACTCCAATTCTCTCTACCCTCATTACGCCATGTAATAACCTCAAGAATTTACGCTCCTCTAACAAAATGTTGATTAATACTACCTTATCAAAAAACTTAGCAGGTGAGTCCTTATTCTCTAACTACGTTGGTAAAGTATGGAATCAACTACCACGTGATCTTACATCTCAGACTTCTCTCTCACTCTTTAAAACTAATCTAAAACTTTTTCTCAATAACCACTGGTTATGCTCTTGTACTAACCCTGACTAACTGTTATCCTTAACTAACTGTTCCACTCCAAAACCACTATATTCCTACCAATAAACCCTCTATATACTGCACTCTATATATTAACCTATATTTACTTAAATACTTACTTAAATACTTAAATACTAATGTCTCGGACTCTCTCCTACTATTTTACTTATTTGTCCATTTAAGTCAATTTTTTCTATTTTTTATGTAATATTTAAGTCAATTTTTTTTTCTTCTATTTTTTATGTAAACTTTTTGTACTCAATTTTGTATTACTGTCTTTCGATGCCTTTTGTAATCATTTATGTTACATTTTAAATTTTTGTAAGTTTTTTTCTCTGGAGCTTTTCTCCCCGGGCCTCTACTGAAAATGGACATGTATCCAGTTGGACTAGCCCGGTCAACAAATGTAAAATAAAATAAAAATAAAAATAAATTAGCAGATTCTGCTGTTAGCCTTGATTTGCAGCTGTGCCAGACATGTAGAGCTGTTAAATGAATCTCAAACAGCATGCTCGTCACTCCTTGTAAACACACTCAACACAAAGTGTTGGCATTCATGAATCTGGCTGTTTCACTCTATGTTTCCTCCAGAAACCATATGTTCACATCTGTTATATTATACTCCTTGACCAAATTTTCAACATAATCTTTAAACGCCTCCTTGATTTCTTTTGAAGAAGTCATCTTCTGTCTTATCTCATCATATATTTCACATATATACTGCTCCCTTTTCTTTTTTTCTAAATATCTATTTTATATACTTTGTGTTCTTTTCCCCTTGCATCCACTAAAGTATCCTCTGATGAGGCATTCTGCTTCAGCTTGGTTTATACTGACCTGGTCAAGTTTATATTTCACTGTATTTATTTCTTTAATTATACTGTTGATATCAATCACCCACTGTGTCATTTATATTGGATTGCAAATCTTGTAATGTCCTGTCATTTTTTTACATTAGCCTCTGTTCTTTTCTGTTTATTTCTCCTTTCATCTACCCTTAGATGGGCTCTTAATGCTACCTTTACTCCATACTCCCAAATTATACATGATTCTTTCTTACTGCTGACATTCACATATAATATCTGTTCTACGATTTATTTCAGTGTAGCTCTGTTCTCCATAGTTCTCCATTTACAGTGGAGTTAAGGTGTTTGCCTTACAAACACAAGGTGCAGGGTTTGAGTCTCATAAAGGATAATTGGCTAGGCTTAAAATGGCTCACAAGGGCAGTTAGCTTAGTACCAATCTATGAATATATATATATATATATATATATATATATATATATATATATATATATATATATATATATATACACACACACACAAGTGTGTGTGTAGGGACTCTTGAATTTAGTCAACACAGCAAAATGTTGACAGGTGCTTAATCGACCACAGTTACATATATGAGATTACTTACTTTGTTTTACACAAAAAATTGTGAAGGCAAGAACGTCAACTGTACCCCCCTGTACTACTATTGAACAGAGACAGATCCTAAATGCTTTATCCTATGCACAGCTCCCCTCAATTTATCTGTAGTATGATCCCAGTTATTTTTATTAAGGGTATTATATAATTATCGACCATGGGATAGGTAAGGCCAATATATATAACCAAAATGGGATAGATTATTTTGAGCACAAAAAGGAAAACTGGTCAAATTTAAAATGGCCTACAAGGGGTAACTAGCCTAGTACTTACCCATGAACATATGAGATTACAGTACTGAACAAAGAAAAGCCATTTATTTTTGCAGGCCCAAGCTTGAAAATCATATATAGCCAAATTAAGTTTCTGCAAGCAACATACAGCTATCTTATATTCATAAAGTAGTAGAAAGTATTCACAGAACTAAACAAGTGAAGGAAATGATAAAGGTGAGTATACCAATAAGTATGTCTACTGGGTTAAAAGAAAAACAGGTAAGAGGAGACTAGGTGTTACTGGAAGAAATTAGGAAAGAAACCAAGATTCTGAGAGCAAATACCTCAAAATGGAAAGTGGGTGGGATAAGGCTAAGCAGACGTTTGGACTGCAGATTAAAGACTGCATTCCCTATTGGGGATTGATAACAGAGTATAGGCAAAAACAAAGGGATAGGGGAGTGATAAGTGAATGACCAGCTCTGGTACACATTTTAGTTGAACATGGAACAGAAACTGCTGTTAAAAAAAGGATGATTAGTAGTCATTTAAAATATTGCTTAATAAGTATAACAATCAATAAAGGAGATTATAAAAGACTGTGGCAAGAGAATCAAAAGGCAATATACAAAGTAACAATAGCAGAAATTTGGAAAGCACACGTATGCAATAAACTCCAACATTTTTAGGATGTTTGCATTGAAGAGTTTGCATGGGTATTTTTATACACCAAGCAGATTTTAGAGGATTTTTCCTAAATAGATAGCAAATGCTAGAGGTATGATAGGGAAGATAGCAAGAACTGTGAAAAATCTGGCAGACTTTAACTTGTCCTTACAAAAATGTTGAGGACCAAATGGCTGCAAACAAGGAAATTATTATTTTGAGGTGGTATATAAGATCTGCTAACTATGTCTGATGTTATTTTCTGCCAAAATAGCAACTACTAAAAAATCCAAATCAAAATCTCTACCCAGCATAAGTGAACTGTGGATATTGTAAAACAGATACAAGAACTGGAGGTGGGATCTTTAGGAAAGGGAAACAGCAATTGTAATAGAAACAAAGGGAAGTTGGGGGAACAATGCATTACTGTTATTATTATTATTTTTTATTATTATTATTGTTTAACATTTGTTTACCGGGAAAGTCCGATTGGGTGGGTACTCATTTCAGCAGAGGCCCGGGGATAAAATCTCCAGAGAGAATTAGCATGTTACATTAGCTTATTACAGAGCAGCAATGAATGTTTTCACATACAAGAAATAATATACATTAATGGATAGCATGTTATTTTTACATATATTAGATGAAACCTACTTGCACATTAATTACAGACATTAGATTTTACTAAGGAGACTATATACATGAGACATGAGGTTTTTACAATTATATGATTCAGATCAGTATGATTCTGCTTGACAGTCAAATAATTTCTGTTTATTATAATGTACTTAGTATACATGTAGTACATGGTTGAGAGGGGAAGGGATATACAGGAGAAGGAAAGTAGGAGATAGAAAGTTATGTGTTTATTAGTAAAGTGTGGGGTATGGATAGGGAAGAAGCAAAAGGGAGAAAGAAAAGTTAGGGGACAGTATAGTGATAATAGTAGTGTAAGGTATAGGTAAAAGAGGCAAGAAATGATCAGTTGTACAAAATATAATAGCAAGATGGAGGGTAATGCTGTTACAGCTACACATTAAGGAGCTATTTGATTAACCTGGTGTAGAACATGAGCAGAGCCAGGTGTTTTTAGATATTTTTTAAGAGAGTGTGTGAAGGATTTGAGGGGTGTCTCTCTCCTTATTGATGTGGGAATAGTGTTCCATATTTTACCTGTGGAGTGGGAATACAGAAAATACCCTCCTAATTTAGTTGGTTTATGAATATTGAGTTCAACTTGGCTATTTGATCACAGGGGGCATTTAGGGGAGTGCTTTTGTAGTATAGAATTTAAGGTTGGGCAGGTGGCTGGATAATGAATGCTTTCATGTGTGATGATTACTGAATATGTTTTAGGTAGTTGGGTAGTTCTAGCCAGTTAAGTGCTTTTAATGCAGTGCAGTTGTAGGTATGGTAGTGAAAATTTGGTGCAGATCTGCCTATTTTATTAAAACATTGTTCAAATTTTTGAGGAAGTGAGATTTGAAGATTAGTGAAAATGGAGGCTCCATAAAGAAAAGAAGGGAGATGATAACTGTTTGCAAGGATAGAGAAGGGAGACGATAACTGTTTGCAAGGATAGAGAAGGGAGATGATAACTGTTTGCAAGGATAGAGAAGGGAGATGATAACTGTTTGCAAGGATAGAGAAGGGAGACGATAACTGTTTGCAAGGATAGAGAAGGGAGACGATAACTGTTTGCAAGGATAGAGAAGGGAGATGATAACTGTTTGCAAGGATATATCTGAATGTGGAGGTGAGGAAGTTTCTAGCTCTGTAGAGTAAGCCCAATTTTTGATGTGTCTTTTTGTGGCATTTTGTATGTGTAAATCAAATTTAAGGTTGTTATCTATGATTATGCCTAATATTTTTGTATTGGTTGTCACTTCTATAGTGGTATTATTGAGGGGGTATATTTTAAAGTTGTGTTATTCAAGCAACAGAGATTTAGGACAGAAAAATAAAAAAATGATTTTCTTTGAGTTAAGCAGGAGTTTGGAGTACTGTAACCATTTTTCAATAGCAGTGAGGGATTTTTGTTTAATTTGGTTGAGGTATGTATGGTTCTTGAAAATACAAATAAGTGCTGAGTCAGTGTACTGTATGTGAAGCATGTTGTATGCAAGAAATTAATGTTCAGGAGGAGGAGTGAGGCTTAAGGGAAGGTAGAATTTGAGCAACGTATTTAAAAGTTATAAAGTAAGTAAAAATGTTAAAAAGGAAACATGTATACTTCACAATAATAACTGAAATGATTATTGGTTTGTTTTCTTTTATTTTAATGTATGTAATCCAATGTTAGAGATTGCAATATGATGATTTTAAAAAAAGATGCTTAAAAATGGCATGTTTGTGCAGTTACTATGAGCATTAATTTTAATGACAAAATGTAGAGCTTTCATTATAGTTGCAAGTGGAAAAAATACACTGTAAGACAAATACACCATATATTTGATCTTTCTGTCTCATATTTTCCCTTAAAAAGTCAAAGCCTGTATGTCATTCCTGAGAATAACAGGTATATTAAGGAGCAGCACGAAAAAATAAACAAAATGGTAAGCTAGCATCTATACCGATTTTTATTTTAACTTTCTTTTCAAAGAGGCTGTCCAAACAGGTAGATAAGCAAGTAGAACCTATATAAATTGATGTCCTTCAGACAGACTGCATGGAATTTGATGAAAAAAAAACTAAACTTTTTATTATTTAACAAATGTTCCTGCTTTCACACTACATAAATGCAAATAAATTTCCCCATAGAGCCTACTAAAGTCCTGCTGCAAACTTCACTACTTCCTCTCCTTTTCTATTTACCTTACACAAACCTAATCCATCACCTTCTGATCATTCAATTTCTCTCTCAACTCTTAGCATGTATATAATGCAACTATCCAGTAATCACTGATGCCTATTTCTTGACAATTGATTCTTATTGCTCTGAATGTAAAAACCTGCAACCTTTATCTCATTGCATGTACAATGACAATTTATTATTTTACTATACCTGTTTTCTATGAATTCATACATGTATTTTACCTTTGCATTTGGCATTTTTTGTAACCTCTAATTGTGTTTCTTATGGAGCTTTTCTCCCCGGGCCTCCACTGAAAATGGGCACATTCTGGCCCAGTGGACTTCCCCAGTAATCAAACTGAAATAAATAAATAAATAAATAAATAAATAAATAAATAAATAAATAAGTAAGTAAATAAAAGGTCAAACATAAGGATATAAATAAATAAAAGACATGCACAGCAGAAAAAAATGGGAAGGATGTAAAATAGCCAAGAGTTTATATTAAATATCAGTTTTTGTTAATAATGTGCTACTCAATAAATCTCAGACAGCTATACGAAGCTATTAATATATGGGAAAACCAGACTGCAGAAGAGTTAATTAAAAGTTACAGCAACCGAATTTTAAGGATAGTAAGTAAGAAAAAAAGACAGAATTTATAACAGTTTTCCTGCTCTTTCTTAATCACTTGGACAGTTTCCTCTTATGGTCTTCTGAAACCCCTATACACATAAAAACAACTGCTCAGCAGAAATTAAGTTGATCTATCATCTGTAGAGAGAGTTCTGCAAAACCATGGTGTGAATATACTTATTCTGACAAAATCACTGATGTCTCATGAAAGCTGAAAAAGAAGAAAATGTAAGAAGCTTGCTCTAACTAAAATGAAATGAGAACAAATACTGTAATTGTGGACATTAAATGTGCCAAATGAAAAAAAAACAGTTTATAGTTTTATACCATAAAGTATGAGATGCCAAACCAAAATCCCATCTGCCTAAAATGTTAGCAGTCCAGGTGGTTACAAAAGATCCCATGACACTTACAGAAAAAAAGAATGTGGGGTAATTTATTTACATCTTCATTTATTTCATACCATAACCTGTTTAAATGTCTGACTCAAATATTCACATTTTCAGACTTTGTATATCCACATTAATCTGCTTATACTAAGCAATATTAATAAACAACTTAGTTTTCATTTTTATCTTTACATCTTTCCTGTATCTACCTATCCTTTCAGATTCATGATTATTTGTCAAATAATGCAAATCAATGAAAACCACTTGAACACATTCTTAATTTTTCTTTTTGCAGTACGGCAAGCCACCCTGGACCCTCCATGTGGGGAGAGACCCTGCCACAATCCCCTATCTTATATGAACATATATATATATATATATATATATATATATATATATATATATATGTATGTATATCTATATCTATACATATATATATATATATATATATATATATATATATATATATATATATATATATACACCCACTGCACTGTCATGCAACAATGAAGAAACTGCAAAATTCTGTTCACCGATGTGGTTTTCAATGATAAAGCTGTTGTGCTGCCTTCTGTCAGAGAATAAATTGTTGAGAAATACTCATATTTCCATCCTTTCTTTCACAACTATCTTCTTAGCTGAGCTAAAACATCTTTGCTTTATTTTTTATTATTTAACAAATTTCTATACCCTGTTCCTCATCACCCATATTACAACAAACAAGATTTTATATTTATCAGTTTCAAATGTCCTTGCTCTTTTTACTTCTCATATAGCATATCCATATTTATACATCTAAATACTTCTTATTTATATTCATTTTAAAACTTTCTCAAAACATTTGATTCTTTTTACAGTCCAACAAACCAATGTCTTCTTGTTTATTCCGCATTACAACCAACACACATTCTTTGCTCCATTACATTAAATTCCATATTTTTTTACTGATAACTTATCTAATAATATTCTCCGCAAGAAAAAATGCTCTACTTCATAAAATGTTTCAAAGTTTTCTTCTATATTTTATTGCTTTTATAGGTTCATAGGATGGTACTAGGCTATCGTCCCTAGGGCCTATACAAGCCTAGCCATAACAATTTCCTGGCTATTTCTTCCCATAATATTTACTTCCCTGGACTCCTGTCTAGCTGGGAGACTGACGTGATCTCTGGGATGAATTTCCTATCTCCCATCCAATCATCAAGGTTCCTTTTGAAGAGAGCCAAAGAGTCACTCTGCTTGACATGTATGGGCAGTCTATTCCAGAGTCTGGGGAGTCTCTGGATCAAGAACCTATCCATCCAGCATGTTTTGTTCATTGTGATGACAAGGTTTAGATGCCTGGTGCATGTAGCTCTGAGGGATTGGGATTTCTTTAAGTGTAGCATGTCCAACAACTCTGGGTTTGACATGGCCTTGTATGTTAAGCAGAAATTACCTCAGAGCAGACGATATGTGGCAGAGTATAGCTGGAGTTTTTTTAGTTGGTCAGCATAGGGCATCTGCTTTTGGCCTGTGATTTTTTTAGTGAGGTATTTCTGTGGCCTTTCCAGTTGTTGCAGATGTCTTGAGAGGTACATACCAAACAGGGCACTGTATTCAATAATGGGTCTAATGGGGGATGAGTACAGTGGGACAATGACCTCCTTTTTTCTGGATGAAAAGCCCTTAGTGATGAGGTGTGCCACACATAAGGATTCCCGGACTGTTGTGGTGATGTGGTTATCGAAGGTGAGACCACTGTCCACCTGTGTCCCTAAGTCCCTTATCACACTTTTGGTGTTTCATGTACTGCAACTTATGTGTTAATTCACGGGTACATGTTTTTTCCCAAAGGGGATAACTATACATTTCTTGGCATTGAGCTAGAGCCCATGGCTCTGGCACCAAATATTTGTTTCTGTAAAGCCCTTTTGTAGAATATCCACATCATTTGGGGATTCAATAATGGCTCCCAGTTTGCAATCATCTGCACACATTGTTAGCCAGAGTCACTTTGTGTTGGCCTGTACTTCAGAGAAGTAGATGCCAAACAAGAGCAGTCCCAGGGCTGAACCCTGAGGTACTCCACTTGTCACTTATCTGGAGCTGGATTTGGAGTCAGCTACTTTTACAGTGTGGGTTCTGTCAGTAAGCCAGTTGGAAACCCATCAAGTGATGTAGGGGTTAATGCCCAGCTTAGTAATTTTATCTATGATTCCAGAGTGGGGGATGGTGTCAAAGGCCTTGACGAGGTCCAGATAGGCAGTGTGGACCACATTACCCTCATCCACAGTTCTGGAGAAGTCAATCAGGTTCAGGAGACAAGATCGGCCCTTCCCAAACCCAAACCGGGTAGGGTCCAGTGTTTGAAGGTTGCCAATGTCTTTGTTTATAAGTTCCATGATAATACATTCCATGGCCTTGCAGATCAGGCTCATCAGACTAATGGGGCGGTAGTTCCCAAGAACCAAGGTGGATCCCCCCTTGTGGAGTGGGATAACTATAGCTGTGCGCCACTCAGTGGGCATGAAGCCTGAGGTGAGGCTATGATTAAACATGACACTTAGATGAGGTGCCAGTTCATTTTTTAGTTCATGTAGTACACAGCCTGGGATGTTGTCTGGTTCCATGGATGCTATATTCTTAACTTTAGAGAGTGCGTTTTTTACCTGTGTGGCTGTTATTACCAGAATTTGTCAATCTTTTGGTATTGAGATGGGCCCTTTAGGGGGTGAGAGGGGGGTGAGGTTGGCACTGAATTGATCTGCCAGAATATTGGCAAAAGCCTTGGGATCAGTATATTTGATGCCATTCTGTTGTAGCTCGGAGCAGATCTAAGCATTGCCATTTAGATTATTGACATAGGTATAGAATGCCTTGTGGTTATCTTTGGAATCTTTGGCAATTTTATTTTCATAACTAGCTTTGGTAGATTTTATGAGGGATCTCAGCTTCTTACTGAGGCTGGTAAGGGAGTCTTTTGCATCCTGGGATTTTCCTCTTTTCTGCAACAGTTTCTTCCTTTTGTTGTAAAGTTTGCTTATGGCAGGGGACCACCAGATTTGCTTCCTTTTTTTGGAGAAGAGCATCTTGGTTCTATTTCGGATGGCACGATTCATGCATGAGTGGATGTGCTCGTACAGTGCCTTAGTGTAGGATTCAGCAGTTGAACTTTCAGTTCCCATCTGCATGGGTGTCATAAAGTTTGTCACTTCTGACTTGAGTAGCATGAAGTTGGCTTTGGAGAAGTTTTTTATGGAGGTTTCCTTACTGGGGGGTGGGGGAGGGATGTGGATGTCAAGGGTGATTAGCTTATGGAAAGATCTGTCCATAGATGTGGAGCATAGATTTCCCACGTTGGTAATGACCATGTCTAGGATACTGGAGCCCCTGGTGGGACTATGGAATAGTTGATCCAGGGCATTGTAATTTATGAATTCCAAGAACCGTTGGGCAAAGGTGTTGGTACACGAGTAGTTTTCCCAGTTAATGGCAGGATACTTGAAATCACCCAGTATTAGGGTGCTTGGATGTATGTTAATATTTTCCAGTATGTTTAAAAAGGTGTAGTGAGAATCTTGGGGCATGGTGGGGATCTGTAGCAAGCTACAATTTGGATTGCAGTCTTACCTAGTGTTAGTTACACCTGGAGAATTTCAGATGCATTGTGTTGGGCAACTAGCCAAGTAGTGTGAATATCCTTGATGAATATGGACAGTCCTCCACCTTAAGTGTTTCAATCCTAGTTTGGTGGCCAAAAAGTGTGGTATGAGTTGTAGCCTGGTATTGCAGGGGTGCTCTCTGGAGCCTTGAACCAGGTCTTAGTTACTGCACAGATATCGATGTTCTCCATTTTTAGGAGTGCCTCGAGAGAGTACATTTTGAGGTTTAGACTTCTAGCATTGAGTAGCATTATCTTCAGATTTTGCATGCTTGTACCTGTTACAGTGGTGGTTTTGTCCTTTGAACTTTGCCTAAAAAGGCACTATTGTGGTGGCAAGACCCTTAGCCAGTGACCTGAATCCCAGGGGAGACAGGTGCAGACCATCTCTGGCAAAGCATCATGGTCTGTCAATCATGTTATCCCAGGCAGACAGATAATGGATCCCCTTTGAATGACACCAGACTTTTTGCCAATTGTTGAAGTTAATCATTTTGTCCTTATACTGTGGTATCATTCTGGGCAAAGGCAGGATGCAACTCAGGGCTAGGATCATACCTGCCTGGGCCACATGATCCGAGAGCTATTCCATGTTTCTTTTCATGTAGTCCAGGCAGGTACATCTCAAGTCATTCACTCCAACATGAACAATGACAGAGTCATATTTGTACTTGTTGTGGAGTGATGAGTGCATGTGTTATGTGGCGTATCCTGGCACCCAACAGGCAGCTGACTGTAATTTTCTCCTTATTCAGCCTGGTGAGAGGGACATCAGTGTGCCTGACTATAGAGTCACCTATGACTAAAGGGTTGGGTACGTTGTCTTGCCTTAGGGGCTGTTGTTGGGTGGCACACTGGTGTTGTGAGCTATGTGACACTTTGGTTGTGATTGGTGTTTGTTTACGTTTCAGCTTCAGAGGTCTTTGTTGCTTGGGCAGGTTATTGTTAAGGGCCTCCACATATGAAGGTTAAGTGTTGCTATGTGAGGGTGTTGGTGTTGTGGGTTTAGAAGGGCTATGTGTTGCTTGAGGTATAGTGCGGGTGGTAAGCTTCTCCTCTTGACTGTCTAGCACAATCTTGGGTGGAGAGAGCTTTGCTTCCAGTTTGGCTATGTAAATGGATCTCTCGCAGGTTATAGTGTTGGGTGGTAGGAGGAGATGGTTGTCTGTGTATATGAGGCAATTGCTGCATTGCCCCAGTATGCCCAGATTCACCAGGTGGACAGGAGAAATCACTTTCATTTTCTTATAACCAAGGTGGTATTTATAATATAAAGGGAAATTTGGCCAGGGCATCGGGGAACTTTCCTACTCTTTTTGATAGGTGTTGTGGGATCTTTTTACATCCGCCTGAGCTACCACAAATTCAAGCTAATGGGTTCTTGGTTTAATGTCTCATCAAAGGACAATACACTCAGGAATTCAGCACCCCCCCCCCATTATACTGCACTACAGTATAAACAATCTAATCAGCTAGAGTGGGAATAGAACCTATAGATTTCTGGTCTTCTAGCACCAAAGGTGAGTGTGTTTGCTACCTCTCGTGCTACAAATACTTTGCATTTTTCATTATAAATAAATGTATAGATGCCGAACGTACCACTGGATTTTTTTTAAATACAATCTACCTTCTTCTGTGTTATTATGTATAATTTCCATAAAGAGAACACATCTGTTCTTATTTGTTCACACCATTCAGCAACTAACAAACCTTTAATATATGCCCTCTCTTTTAGTCTTCTTGCTTCCAGTTATACTTTTATTTTCCTTCTCTTAAATCTCCTATTTATTTTTCATCAGTCTGTTCTTTGTCCTTCACCATCTCCAGTCCAACTCTTCTTCCTGTTCACTAGCTAAAAGTGTAAATTGATTTTCTTCTTGTATCACAAAATCATCTACCTGAACTATTACCTTTTTCATAATTATCACCTTCTTTTCTAATATTTCTTCATTATTCCCTTCCCACAAGCACTTTATCTTTCAACATTTTATTAATGTTTTTTTTCTGTTTGACTTTTTTCTGAGTTGTCCCTGTTCTTTTGTGTTTTACTATATGACAATTATATCATAAATGTCCAATTTCTTTACATTTTTTACAAGCAGCTTACAATTTCGTGCAATATGTTCTCTCTCTCTGCATTGTCTTCATTTTCTTTTATTACAGTTTTGCACTAAATGAGTCTCATCACCACAAGGATAACCAGCGGTATTCATAATCCTGATATCCATTTGTATGTAGCGTGAATCCGTGAAGAGCAGCACAATGTCATTATGCAGGCAAGGTCAGCAGAGGTCATTCATAATGACTACAGAAACATTTTGATAAACATGCCTCCTTAGGGCAAAAGGTAAAGCACTAAAGGGATAAGTGATTAGGGAACAACTTTTATATAGATAATGCAACTTAGATGTTGATGTATTACTATGATTAATAGAAATAAACATAAAAGAGTCTCATTTGCATATAAAACACATGAATGACCCTGAACTCATGTTAGCAGCACTATATTAACTTGGGATAACTGGTGTTAGAGGGTAAATTACTTAGGAAATTGCAGAGTTTGTAAAGTAAGTAAGACTACTGAGTTCATTTCAAGAAATTAGAAGTTATGTACTCACCATAACGTTCCATCTGAGTAGGTGACTTCATTCGGATGCAACCTGTGGGTATCGGATCCGCAATTCAAAAGCTTAGGCTCCTAGCTCCTCCCTCTTACCCATAACCCCTTGCCAAGCCCTGACTGACCTCAGATTGAGTTTGCCTCAAAATACTGACAACAGTACACTAAAACAGCATAAATACTCGCTCTATAAAGGTCAGGGGGATGGAGGATAGTTTGCATCGAATGAAGTCACCTACTCAGATGGAATGTTATGGTGAGCACATAACTAAATCTGAAGTAGGCAGACTTCATTCTGCTGCAACCTGTGGGACAGAGTCCCTAGCTACCTGAATCTTCATGGAAGGATGTTCGAGCACCACTGAGCCAAAGGATGCTCTTCCTCTAGAAACAACATCCACCTTGTAATGAGAAATAAAAGTATGAGGCGAGGCCCAAGTAGCAGATATCATCCAATGATACACGGGACTTAAAGGCGGCTGGCGTGGAAACTGCCCTAGTAGAATGAGCCGTAACCCTCTGAGGAGCAGGTCTACCTGAAGTGTCATATGCCTGCAGAATACAATTAGCAATCCACTTAGATAGTGTGACTTTAGATACTGCTTTACCCAGAGCAAATTTAGCAAAGGAGACGAACAGCTGATCTGATTTCCTGTGGCCAGCTGTTCTGTTAATATAAAACGTAATTGTCTATGAACATCCAAGGAATGCAATTTGTATTCTCCTTTGTTTGAGTACTTGGGAAAAACACAGGTAAATTGATTGACTGGTTAATATTGGATTCAGAAGAGACCTTCGAAGAAAAGAAGGATTGGTCCTGAGGCACACCCTATCAGGAAGAAAGAAAGGTAAGACGGCTTGACACACAGAGCCTGAAGCTCAGACACTCTTCTGGCTGAAGTGATAGCTACCAGGAAGGCAGTCTTCCAGGAAAGGTACTTTAAATCAGTAGCAGCTGCAGGCTCGGAGGAGCAGTAAGGGCTTGCAGAACTAAAGACAAGTCCCAGGGTGGTACAACCTCCTTGACTGGAGGCCTCAACAAAAAAACTCCTTTGAGAAATGTTTTGCATAATTTAGGAGCTGTGTCATGACCAATGAGATAATGCGAGATAGCTGCCAATTGTACCTTAATCGTGGAAGAACTAGCCCCTTGATGAAAGAGGTCTGTTAGAAAATCCAGCACCGCTGACATAGGTGCCGAGAAAGGATCCAAAGTTCTCTGTACTGCCCATATAGAGAATCTCTTCCATTTACTCCGATAAACCTGCCTGGTGGAAGGTTTATGAGCTGCCACTAAAATGGCCTTGACCGGTGATGAGATACCGAGTCCTAATTAGGGATGGAACTGGAGCAGCCAAGCTGTCAACTTCAGGGTCCAGATTGGGAACTGACATTCCCAGAGGGTGGGAGATGAGATCCATTGGATCCAGAATCCAGGGTGGATTGATTTTGTGAGACCATGGGAACCAAGGTTGTCGAGGCCAGAATGGGGCAATGAGAATCATTCTGCTCCCCAAACTGTTGGCTTTCTGCAGAAGCCTCTGCATCAGAGGAAGTGGAGGGTAGGCATAAAGGAGACCGGGAGGCCAAGCATGCACCAGAGCATCTCGAACTCCCTGGTGGGGAAGCAGAGCGAAGAAATTGTCGCATTTGGCGTTTGAGGGTGAGGCAAAAAGATCGCAACAGGGTTGCCCCCAAATGGCAAAAATCTTCTTCGCTACTTGAGGATTGAGAGACCACTCGTGTGGAGAAAGGATGGTGCGACTGAGCTTGTCCGCAAGGATGTTGGACTTTTACCAGAAAGCGTTTGGTGGAAATTGCCCATTCCCAGACTCTCATGGCCTCTCGACAAAGGTAAGACCTGGTTCCTCCCTGTTTGTTGATATACCAGACTACCGACATGTTGTCTGTCTGAATCGCAATAGTCCCTGAAGGAAGAACGTGGTGAAGTGCTTGCAGAGCACCGCCTCATTTCCAGGACATTTATATGCAATGACGTCTCTGTGGGATTCCACGTGCCTTGGACAATCTTTGGCAAGAAGCGTCCATGGTCACTGTGGCTCGGGAAATGCAGCGGAGAAAGAAGCCACCAAAGAAGAGTCCCTGCACACTCTGCTGACTGCAATTAGAGAAGAACAAAGAGGGGACCACTGAACCTGAAGGGTCCATTGAAGAACCCGCATCGCGAACGGGCATGAATGAGAAGCGGAATAGCTGCCGCCATAGAACCTAGGACCCTCAGGACCGAAGCTGCAGTTGGAGATGGTTGGAGGATCGCTGTCACATGACACTTCAGGCTGGCAATACGGTCTGGGGTGAGGAAGGCTCTCATTGATCTGGTGTTTAGTCTTCCTCCTATGAAATCTATAACTTGTGTGGGGTGCAGTAAAGATTTCTCCCAGTTGATCGTGATGCCCAGCCTTGGTGCTATTTGAAGAAAGTAATCCCTGGCTGAGCACAGAAGATGCCTTGATGATGGAGCCAGTCGAAAGACCTGTAATCCCTGGAGACCACCGCTAGCACCTTGATAAACACGCTGGGGGCTGAGGTGAGACCAAAGGGGAGGACCCTGAACTGATAATGACTGGCTCCCAGCCGGAAGCGAAGAAACCTCCTGGATCGCCTGTCCATCCGAATGTGGTAGTACGCCGTCCTTGAGGTCTATGGAGCACATCCAGTAGTATAGATTGCAGGGTGACCATCCGAACTTTTGCTTGGTTACTGACAGGTTCAGCTGGGAAAGGTCTAAGATTGGTCTTAAGTCCCCGCCTTCTTTGGCACCAAAAGAACCTGGAGTAAAACCCTAATCGGTTTGATCTCGGGGCGCGCTGGATAGCTCTTTTTCTAGCAGCGGTGGAACATCTGGGAGGCTGATTTGGGAACCTTGAATAGGGAATTGAATATCCTCTGGATATGACTCGAAGCACCCAACTGTCTGTTGTTATGGACTCCCAAGAAGTCAGGTGCCTCCGACTGCCTCCAGAGACGGACAGCCGGGCAACCCTTCAGGGCTGCTGCGTGGGTCTATCAAAGAAAGGTTCTCTGGACCCAAAGTTGCCAGGAGCCCCCTGCCTCTAGCCTCCTCTGCCAGGAAGGACTGGTTGTCCGGAGCAGGTTGGGACTGCTGCGACTTCCGGAACCACATCTTCTTCTGTCCCTTTGGTTCTTAGAGAAGGACCTCTGGGGAGCTGGTCTCGCTAACAGTCTTGCCAAACAAGGCAGAACCGCCTCATGACCTCAGTAGCATGAGAAAGCAAACTGATCTGAGAGTGGCCATTCGGGTGGAGTAAACCTGTTTATCCTCACTGAGATGGACGGGAGATGCATTCTTTAATCAGATCCCGCTGCATCCTAATGACATGTGCCATGTAGTTCAGCTCTCAAGGGAGAAGGTTGCTGAACTAAAAATGCGATCCATCGAGGGACTCCTTGCCCGGAGGATGCATGGAGGCTGCAGCCATCATCATGGCATCTACTGGGGACCCTTACTCCAGTGCTCAATGGTGTCCGGATCAAATAAGATCCACCAGGGGTCAGCAGGAGGGGACACCCAAGAGGTAGAAGGGCCCGCCTCGAATGCCTCCAAGAACACAGACTAGAAGCCTTGGGGCAGACCACCCCTGATCCTTAACATCTCCATGATGTCTCCAAATGAGACGTCCTCAGGGGGTGACCTAGGGGAGCCTTCCCCTTCATCCAAGTCTGTGTCTTCAGTGACGGACTCAGGGGAGTCCATGTGCCTCCTTTTGCACTTACGCCCGAGGTACTTCATCGGGGGGGCTGTCTGAGGAGTACTCTTCAGCAGTCGGATGTTCCAAGGGAACCACTTGGGACATCGAGGCGGGCTGTCCCTGGGACCGGCTGGTGGGGCCTGGCCCAACTGCAATGGAGTGCGGATGGAGCGTGGCTGGGACCGGGGTCCGGATGTCCTCAACAGTGCCCTTTCCACTGGGAGCCAGCTTCTAAGCCCTGAGAGCCGACGGATCCGAGAGTGCTCCGACCTGGACGGAGCAGAAGACACACCAGCTCCTCGGATCCGAGGCTCGGCCCTCGGCTCTGTGAGGTCGGATCCGAAGTACCCGAAGCTCTCAAGGGATAGGTCGGATCCGAGGTGCGCCGGCCCATCGGATCCGACTCACCCCGGATCCAAATCTGCCCGGCCGACAGCTCCAACCCGTGGTATGGGTCGGAGAAGGAGCCAAGGGGCCCTCCCGGATGGGGGCTAGGAGCCCTCCCATTAGCATTTGGGCCTGGATGAATTTCCCCATCATCCGGTCCATATCAGCTTCACTCATTGAAAATGTTGACCTAGTGGAGGCCACCAGGCGGACCTAGAGAGCCGCTGAGACCTCCTAGACCTCCTCGGGTCCAGGAGAGAACCGAGGGAGTGGAGCCGAGGAGGAGGAAAGCTAGAAGGCACAGGGAGGCCCGCTTAGATGGAGGAGCCGAACTGGAAGTGCCTCTCCCTGTGCCTCTCCTTCTGTCTTTCCCTAGAGGATTCCTTCCTCCGGCAACTTAGAGGGAGGTTGAGTCCCAGCCGGAGGGAGAACCCACAGCAACAGGTTGCTGAGTGGAAGGGCAGAGGCGGCGGTATCTGGAGGTAAAAGACCCGCCAGCACCAACCTCCTCAAAGCCGTTGAACCCTGCACAAATGGTACAACCAGATGACAGGTGTTCAACCTCCAAGACGAGTGTGGCCATCGCTGAGGACAGCTTATGGCCACACGAACACAGCCTTATGGGCTTCAGACATCACAACCCTAAGGCCTAACACAAAACACACACAAACAAACTACGAAAATTAAATAAAAGAGAGCGGCAAGCCTAAACACACTCAACACTAACTATATCAAGAACGAAAATAAAGATTTTTAAAACTTTTTCTGTCAAAAAATAGTTTCTTATCTCAACCAACGCCAGGAGCTCTAATCTGAGGTCAGTCAGGTTATGGGTAAGAGGGAGGAGCTAGGAGCTCGGAGCCTAAGCTTTTGAATTGCCGGCTCGGATCCGAGGTCGGATCTGATACCCACAGGTTGCATCCGAATGAAGTCTGCCTACTTCAGATTATTTGTTTTAGTCATATGATGGACATATTACACTGACTTTGGTGAATAAGCTGCCATTTGTAAATGGGAAATCAGTGGAAATGATTAGCGATTACTGTGAAAACGTGTACTTTGGTGTGTTTTTGTGGTTGTATATACTTAGTAGAAATTCAGTGATTTTAATCTGTAATACAGGGGTGGTAAGTATATTTTGTGTCTTTAATGGGAGATTCCTGAGCGTCACTGACAGCATTTTGATTACAAGAATGTCACTGGCACTAACGGAAAGATGAATGTGTTTTCTTTACTATTATAAATGCATTACCACACAATTTTACGTGGCTGGACTCTGCATGTGTATATCATTATGGGGTTGTGTAACATAACTTTCCTTTCTTCCAAGGATGACAGATGACGTTTGAGTGACGATTAGGTGTTTCTGTGTATGATTGTTGCATAAGGACAAAGAAAGGACAACTTAAATTATTTTTACAGGGTAGCAGTGCAGATTGCAAAGTAGATATAATACACACAGCTATGTTTTAAACAACAAATATACAGACGGTGAAAACATTTTATTATGAATTGCAAGTAGGCTTCATTAACTTCTGCTACTCTACATAATTTCTCATTTACATCTCATTATAGTCAATTTGCTTACACTTATTCATGGCCATCACACATTAACATAAATGGCCTCTATGAATCATCACCTAACTACTCTCATTCGCAATCATTGTAGATTGCTGTAACACATTCCACAATGACTATCAATACCAGACAACATGTTTATTTCAACTCTAATCTCATGCAAATCCTTTCTTACCATTCACAGCTAGTGTGTTTTAAAAAGTTGAAATTTCTCTTCATATCTTTTTAATTGTAGCCCCAAAGAAGCTTTCCTTCCACACTGCTACTGTGTTCTTTTTTTAGTTTGAGCCATAAATGTTTTTAACTAAGTAAAGCTTTCTTGTGTCACTTTCAAAAAATGCTCAACTCATAATGAATTCATTCCCTTATGTCTATAATGACAAATCCTGGTAATATAATACCGTCCATAATGTCGTACCTCTTAATGCTATCATTGTTTTGACCTTTTATACCAGACATCTTTTCTGTTGAAATTCTGCATGTTTGTGTCTTCTCTCTTACTACATACTTTCTCCCTTTCTTTCTTGCATCGCTGCCTCTGTATATATCCCCTTTTCTTTCAACAGAACCTCTACTGTAGAGGTAAACCCTTAAAACCAGCTGCTCCACTGGCCAGAAATGCTCCATTCATTTCTCTTCACCAGCTGCTACTCCTGTCTCTGACCTATGTGTTGCTTTCTTCTGTAATACATACTCCACCTTATTGCTTCATCTCTCTTTGTCACCTTCCTTCATCTCCTCCTGGCTCATCAGGCATATCAGCAATGCTGTTTCAAAACATCCAACTTCTAGCTGTACAACAACAATTTCATCTTATCTCCTTCCATCAGTAATATTTCCTTTGCTTCTCTATTAATCTCCATTACACTTTCCTCCATCTTGGAGCTCCCAGAACTGCAGAAGCAGCCCTCCAGTGCCACCCAGCAGCTCCAAAGAGTAGGGGAAGTGCCAAGGTTCCCCAACCAAATTTCCCCTAGTCAGTATAAATACCTCCCCTGAAAACAGCCCAGTGTCTTAGTGAGACTAATCTGGTTAACAAAAGCATAAACACTATATAAATGGCTAAAAATTCTAACAGCTGCAGTGTTTTTGGTTCAGATTCAACTTTATCCATATTATCATATTGCAACCTTGTATTTCTATATAATGTCAAAAATGTCACTGCATGAAAACAAATGTTTTAGCTTTTCCAGCCATAATGAGTGCCAGCTAGTTGCAAGATGTGCTTTCTTCTTAGCAGTTTCCATAGTGATGTGTCTTTAGAATTTGATTGCCTGCCAATTTGTTTATACCTTTGTATTTTCTCACCAGCGGGCACTTTTATTTATTTACTTAATTTTACAAATATTGTAATGTCAGAAATTTCACATTCACTAGCCTGGGATAGTATTGAGGGACTGGAGTAAATCTGGATGCTTTATGAATCAAAAAAGACTTCCTGACCTCCTGCCATGTGTCCCATTATTCAGATATATGACAGACCATTATTCAGATATATGACGGATCTATATGTGATATAGTTCCTTGATCAAGGCCGTTTAATTGCCTTTACATTATTCTGTTCTTGGACTGGCTTGATTTTTCCATGTAATTACCAATTCTGAAACTCAAAATCCCCCCAGGTGTTCTACATGAGCTTTTATATAATCTGACGTGTTCAAACTGAGAATATATTCTTATGTGGGTTTCTTTGCCTTGATAAATATCTGTTTTTGAATGTTTCAAGTACTTTTATTTAATATGTTGTAAAATTTATTTATTTTGTATCAAACTTTATTTGGTCATTGCTGAAGAAGCAGGAAGTTTCCTTTTAAACCGATCTTTCTTTGGAAATAGGCCTAGAACAAAAGGGATCCACCGATGTACCTATTGTATTAGTCATTGAAAATGGTATAGAAACAGAAATTCCAAGTAGCAAACAGTGTGTCTCCATTAGTGAGCTGAAAAGCTAAAGCCATAAAAAAGACATACTGCCATTTCCTGCAGTAACTGCTGTGCTGTGTAAAACTGTTTGACACCTTCTATCCTTTTCAGAAATAAAACTGTCAAAATGTATTTTTTATACACTGGTTTGATTTAAGAGACTGTTTAACCAAGAATTCAGTTCAAAAGCAATAAATCATGGTATAAAGTACATCTAGCATGTTAGTAGCAAATGGGCCTCAATGATAGTTTAAATTACCTGCCCAGGCCACAGGTGCATGGTTAGTGAGTCCTTGCAGGCCACACGTGCATGGCTAGTGAGAGAATCATTGTCAGGAAGTATGGGCCTAGAGAATCTTTCCTCTCTCAGTCCACCTCCCTCAAAGTACCAAAAGGTCAGCCTAAAGGTGATTTCTGGTTTTCAGTTATATTGTAATGTATAACCCCCCCCCACCACCACCACCATGATGTGCAGTTGCAAGCCCCACCTACAACCCAGTTAACTGCACCTACATGAGCCCTAGCAATATAAAAAAACACAGCCCCAATGTCTGGCAGTAAAATAGTAATATTAATTAGAAACTAACAGAGATGGAGTGTTACCGATTTAAAAAAAAAATCTAACTTTGTAAACAAACTAAATAGAACTGAAGTGTTACAATTCAAAAAAAAAAAATAACATTAAGTTAACATTAAATGTTTTGCGCCACATTATCCCGCATCACAACCACAGTAATATAAACGGGAAATGAATGCAAACAAATGCAGCACCATTCATACAAGTCCTTACGTGGCTGAAAGTAACAGATGTGGCACAACGTGTTTTCAAAGCTTGAATTTCATCCCTTTGCAGAGAAACTTGGTCTGCAAGGTGGATAACTATAAATAAAACAGCATAATTCTGTCCTGCAATCTGGAATATCCCATCCTTAATAACTTTCAGGCATCACAAAAATCAGAACTTGAACTAAGTTGCTAAATTTGCAGCAAATACCCCTTTCAGAACACCACACTGTATAACACTAAAATAATAAATTAGTTAGCACTGGCCCATCAGTTAACATATACACAGCTTCATATCACCTATAACATTATCCAGAATCCATATGCTTGTCCAGCACTAAATATTATTCCACACAGCCATGTTCCCAGTCGGTAATTATGATCCAATGACAAAAAAACCCTGTCTGTCTACAATGATGCTATGGCCTGCAACTCCTTACCTTTATCCATCAGATTAATACACTCCCTCCCATCCTTCAAAACCATTCGGAAAGACTTCCAGGCCAAAAGCTGGCTCTGTTCTTGTTCAACACCAGGATAAACTGTGAACAAATACCTGTTCATATCTTACATCTCCTTACTTTCCCTTCTTCGCTCACTTCTTTACTTCTGTCAGTTTCTCTTCCCTGACTTTATCTCTAAGAATACCTTAAGGCTGCTTTTCTTTCACTTCATACTGCAATTCCTTTAATTTCTGTATAAACTGGCTACAATTTCTCTTACTATTATCCTTGCCAAATAACTTGTGTCTGTTCTTAACGAATGCTTTCATATTATGTCTAATTTAGTATAATTATTTAACTGTACTTTTTTTGTATTATTTTTAAAGACTGTAAAATTATTGTTTTTAAAATGTTTTGTAATATTTTGGACCTTCCCCCTGGGCCTCCACTGAAAATGGGCTTCCACCCAGATGGACTTTCCCAGTCATCAGGTATTAATAGATAAATAAATAATAATAAATAAATATTTCATATCACAGTCTGTCCATCAAAGCCAGCATGCCCTCATCTGCTGTCAGTCACCATGTGAATTTCCAAACCTGCTCAAACTTTGTTACGGGTATTACACAATGATCCATTTCTCTTCAATACTGTTATGTCTCCTTGTTTTCAGTTTGGTGTGGCCGTAGCAGTTGATATTGCTTCTGAACATATGCATTTTATAATTAATATGAATACCTGCCCTGCCAATGGTCTGACTCACTTCTACCAAAATCATGTGATGATTTTCTTTCCCTTGCTACTCTCAAAGTCTCATGAATATAACTTTCCTTCAACAAAGTGGATATGGGGGACTTCTCTGACTAATTAAATGTAATAGTGGACATGGGGGACTTCTCTGACTAATTAAATGTAACAGTGGACATGGGGGATTTCTCTGACTAATTAAATGTAATAGTAGACATGGAGAACTTCTCTGCCTAATTAAATGTAAGGGTGGATATGGGGAACTTCTCTGATTACTTAAATGTAATAGTGGACAAGGGGGGATTCTCTGACTAATTAAATGTAATAGTTTAATTGGTTTAATTGGTGGACCCCAGCCATAAACAAGCTCTACAACAAAAGGAGGAAGCTACTACAAGATAGAGCAAAATCCTTAAAAGGGAAGACACCTTTGATCATTATAAGTAAAAAACTAAGATCTCTCATAAAATCATCCAAGGTAAATTTTGAGAGAAAGGTCGCTAAGGACTCAAAAGACAATCATAAGGCCTTCTTTAGCTATGTTAGAAACCTGGGAGGAAACTCCCAGATATGCTCAGAATTAGTTCAAAATGATGTAAAAATTACTGAACCTACAGACATTGCCAACATACTGGCTGACAGGTTCAGTGCAAACTTCTCCCCCCTCCCCCCCAAAAGGTGAGATATCTATACCACAGGATTGTAGCCCCCCAAACATCTCTAATGCTCAGGTGAGAACTGCTCTCTCCAAGGCAAAAAACACAGCATCCATGGGACCAGATGGTGTCCCCGGTTGTGTGCTCCACGAACTCAATGAGGAATTAAACCCGCAGTTAGGGCAGCTGTTTAATCTTAGCCTCACCTCAGGATACGTGCCCAAGGAGTGGCGTATGGCAACTGTGGTCCCACTTCACAAAGGCGGTGCCTCCACCGACCCTGGAAATTACCGTCCCATCAGCTTGACAAGCCTGATCTGCAAAGCTATGGAGAGGATCATAATGGAACTCATACATAAAGACATAGGGGACTTGCAGACTTTGGATCCGACCCAGTTTGGCTTTGTCAAAGGCAGATCATGCCTTTTAAACTTGGTTGACTTTTCAAACAGTCACCAAGGCCATTGATGAGGAAAGGCAGTCCACACAGCCTACCTCGACCTGGCAAAGGCTTTCACACAATACCCCACTCAGGTATCATTGAAAAACTCATCAGCTTAAATGTAAACCCATACATCACAAGATGGGTTGCAAACTGGCTAAGTGACAGAACCCACAGGATCAGAGTTGCTGGCGCCATGTCAGACTCAAAGCCTGTCACAAGTGGTGTCCCACAGGGCTCAGTCCTGGGCCCACTCTTGTTCGGCATCTACTTTTCAGAAGTACAAGCAAACACAGGAGGGTTATGGCTGACAAAATTTGCAGATGACTGCAAACTGGGCGCCATAGTTGGGAACACATCTGACACAGATATCCTTCAGAAGGGTCTTATAGAAATGGATAACTGGTGCCAGAGCCATGGCCTAAAGTTAAACGCCAAAAAATGCATAGTCATACCCTTCGGAAAAAACAAGGTTACCCTAGCTATCATATAGGCGGCAATCCACTAAGCACAGAAGAGGTTATCAGGGATCTGGGGACCCAGGTTGACAGTAACCTTTCGTTTGACACTCACGTTGCCAAAGTAGTTAGGAAGACCTTCTACATTGCCCACCTGATCATGAAGGGATTCACATCTAGATCAAGGGAGGTCATCGTCCCCCTGTACTCATCACTCATCAGACCAATGATTGAGTACAATGCCCCATTCAGAATGTATCTGACACGACACCTGCAGCAACTGGAAAGGCCCCAAAAGTTCCTCACCAAAAGGATAAAGGGTCTCAAAAATATGTCTTATGCTGCCCGACTGAAGGAACTCCAGCTCTATTCAGTCGCTACCGCCTGCTCAGAGGTGACCTGTGCCTGACATACAAAGCCATGTCCAACCGAATTGATGAACATGCTTCACCTCAAAAAATCTAGATCCCTCAGAACTACAAGGGTGGGAGACTTAAACCTTGACACGGTTATTAATAGGACGTGCTGGAGGGACAGATTCATCACCCAGAGACTCCCTATGCTGTGGAACAAAATCCCGGTACATGTGAGGCAGAGCACCTCGCTGGCTTTGTTCAAGAGAAATCTTGACCAATGGATGGGAGATCGCAGATATACCCCAGGGATTATCTCAGTGTCACTGCTTGACAGAGGCACAGCAAAATAATGGGCATAGTATCCTTCAAACTAAAGGGGTGGCGAAAGCCACAAAACTCTGGGCTAGGCTTATAAATGCCCTTGAGCAGATAGCCTAGTATGAACCTATGAACCTATGAACCTATGAATAGTGGGCATGGGGGACTTCTCTGACTAATTAAATGTAATAGTGGCCATGGGGAATGGCTCTGACTAAGTATAATAGTAGACATGGATAACTTCTGTGACTATTTAAATGTAATAGTGGACATGAGGAACTTCTGTTACTAAATGTAATAATGGACATGATGGAATTTCCCTGACTAATTAAATGAAATAGTGGACATGGAGAACTTCTGTTACTATTTCAATGTAATAGTGGACATGTGGAACTTCTGTAACTAATTAAAAGTAATAATGGGCACGAGGGAATGTCTCTAATTAAACATAATAGTGGACATGGGGAACTTCTGTTACTATTTCAATGTAATAGTGGACATGTGGAACTTCTGTAACTAATTAAAAGTAATAATGGGCACGAGGGAATGTCTCTAATTAAACATAATAGTGGACATGGGGAACTTCTCTGACTATTTAAATGTAATAGTCACCATTGGGAGCTTCTCTGCCTAATTAAATGTAATAGTGGACATGGGGAACTTGTCTGCCAAATTTCATGTAATACTGAACACAGGGAACTTCTCTGACTAATTAAATGTTATAGTGGACATGAGGAAACTTTTCTGATTAATGAAGGACAATAGTGGACATATGCTAAGAATGTGGACATTGCTAACCTGTTAGCCAACGGGTTCTTTGATAACGTCACTCTTTTGTCCCCGCCACAACTACCCAGTGACATCCCTACCACCTGTCCTCTACCTTGTATCTCTAAAGAGCAGGTTGTGAATGCCCTCTCTAAGGTCAAAAACACAGCTTGTATGGGACCTGTTAACATCCCAGGCTGCATCCTACATGGGCTCAAACAAGAATTAGCAACACCATTGGTACTCTTTTCAGTAACCCAGCCACTGGGGATGCACAAGCAAGTGCATTTCTTTGTGCCGGTCCCAAGCCCGGATAAATGGGGAGGGTTGTGTCAGGCAGGGCATCCGGCGTAAAACCTCTGCCAAATGACTTATGCAGACAACATTTCATATTTCCATACCAGACTGGTCGAGGCCCGGGTTAACAGTGACTGCCACCAGTACTGTTAGCCAACAGGGTGCTGGCACTAATTGGGCTACTGTTGGCCGAAGGAGAAGAGGAGGGGGAAGGCATGCCCGAAGGCAGGAAGAGAGGAGGAAGGTTAGGAGTGTAGTAGCAAGGGTAGGAACTTTGAATGTTGGCAGTATGACTGGTATAGGGAGAGAGCTAGCTGATATGATGGAGAGAAGGAAGGTTCATATATTGTGCGTGCAAGAGACCAGATAGAAGGGAAGTAAGGCCAGGTGTATAGGAGGTGGGTTCAAATTGTTCAATCATGGAGTGGATGGCAGGAGAAATGGGGTAGGGGTTATCCTAAAGTAACAGTATGTCAAGATTGTTTTGGAGGTGAAGAGAGTGTCTGATAGAGTGATGTTTATGAAGCTTGAAATTGATGCTGTAATGATGAATGTTGTTAGTGCATATGCTCCACAAGTTGGGTGTGCGATGGATGAGAAAGAAACATTTTGGAGTGAGTTGAATGAAGTGGTGGTGAGTGTACCTGAGGGTGAGAGACTAGTGATTGGAGTGGTTTTCAGTGGGCATGTTGGTGAAGTGAACAGAGGGGATGAGGAAGTGATTGTTAGGTATGGTGTTAAGGAGAGGAATGCAGAAGGTCAGATGACTGTGGATTTTGCGAAAAGAATGGACATGGCTGTGGTGAATACGTATTTTAAGAAGTGGGAGGAGCATAGGGTGATGTACAAGAGTGGAGGCAGACACACACAGGTTGATTATATCCTATGTAGGAGGGCCAGTCTGAAGGAGATTAGAGACTGTAAAGTGGTGACAGAGGAAAGTGTAGTTAAGCAGCATATAATGGTGGTCTGTAGGATGACGTTGGTGATCAAGAAGAGAAGGAGGATTGTGAAAGCAGTGCCAAGGGTTAAATTGTGGAAGTTAAAAAAGGGTGATTGTGAGGTGGAGTTCAGGGAAGAGTTAAGACAGGCACTGGGAGGCAGCGAAGAGTTACCAAATAGCTGGGTAACTACAGCAGAGCTAATAAGGGAGACTGCTAGAAAGGTGCTTGGTGTGACATCTGGACAGAGGAAGGAGGACAAGGAGACATGGTGGTGAAATGAGGAAGTACAGGGGAGTATACAGAGGAAGAGCTGGTGAAGAAGTGGGATTGTCAAAGAGATGAAGAAAGTAGACATGAGTATAAGGAGATGAGGCACATGGCAAAGAGAGAGGTGGTGAAGGCTAAGGATAAGGCATATGGAGAGTTGTATGAGAGATTGGACACTAAAGAGGGAGAAAAGGACCTGTACCGATTAGCTAGACAGAGGGACAGAGCTGGGAAAGATGTGCAGCAAGTAAGGGTGATAAAGGATAGTGAGGGAAAGGTACTCACAAGAGAGGAGAGTGTGTTGAGTAGATGGAACGAGTACTTTGAGGGGCTGATGAATGAAGAGAATGAGAGAGAGAAGGTTAAATGATGTGGTGATAGTGAATCAGGAAGTGAAACAGATTAGCAAGGAGGAAGGACAGCTATGAAGAGGATGAAGAATGGAAAGGCTGTTGGCACAGATGACATCCCAATGGAAGCATGGAGGTGCTTAGGAGAAATGGCAGTGGAATTTTTAACCAGATTATTTAATGAAATTTTGGAAAGTCAGAGGATGCCTGAGGAATGGAGAAAAAGTGTTTTGGTACCTATCTTTAAGAATAAGGGTGATGTGCAGAGCTGTAGTAACTACAGAGGGATAAAATTGATCAGTCATAGCTTGAAGTTATGGGAAAGAGTAGTGGAAGCTAGGTTAAGAAGGGACATGATGATTAGTGATCAGCAGTATGGTTTCATGCCAGGAAAGAGCACTACAGATGTAATGTCTGCTCTGAGAGTGTTGTTGGAGAAATACAGAGAAGGTCAGAAGGAGTTGCATTGTGTCTTTGTGGACTTAGAGAAAGCATATGACAGGGTGCCTAGAGAGGAGTTGTGGTATTGTATGAGGAAGTGGGGAGTGGCAGAGAAGTATGTAAGAGTGGTACAGGATATGTACGAGGGTAGTGTGACATTGGTGAGGACTGAGGTGGGAGTGACAGATACATTTACGGTGGAGGTGGGATTACATCAAGGATCAGCTCTGAGCCCTTTCTTATTTGCAATGGTGATGGACAGGTTGACAGATGAGATCAGACAGGAAGCCCCGTGGACTATGATGTTTGCAGATGACATTGTGATCTGTAGTGAGAGTAGGGACCAGGTTGAGGAGACCTTGGAGAGGTGGAGATATGCTTTAGAGAGGAGAGGAATGAAGGTCAGCAGGGCTAAAACAGAATATATGTGTGTAAATAAGAGGGAGGGTAGAGGAATGGTGAGGATGCAGGGAGTAGAGTTGGTAAAGATGGATAGGTTTAAGTACTTGGGATCAACAGTTCAGAGTAATGGTGAGTGTGGAAGAGAGGTGAAGAAGAGAGTACAGGCAGGGTGGAATGGGTGGAGAAGAGTGTCAGGAGTGATTTGTGGCAGATGGGTACCAGTAAGAGTGAAAAGAAAGGTCTACAAGAGGGTAGTGAGACCAGCTATGTTATATGGGTTGTAGACGTGGCATTGACAAAAAAGCAGGAGTCAGAGCTAGATGTGGCAGAGTTGAAGATGTTACGATTTGCACTGGGTGTGACTAGGATGGACAGGATTAGGAATCAGTATATTAGAGGGTCAGCTCAGGTTGGACAGTTTGGAGACAAAGCAAGAGAGGCGAGATTGCGTTGGTTTGGACATGTGCTGAGGAGGGATGCTGGATATATAGGGAAAAGAATGCTAAGGATGGAGCTGCCAGGTAAGAGGAAAAGAGGAAGACCTAAGATAAGGTTTATGGATGTGGTGAGAGAGGACATGCAGGTGGTTGGTGTGAAAGAGCATGATGCAGAGGACAAGAAGAAATGGAAACAGATGATCCGCTGTGGTGACCCTAACAAGAACTCTTTTCAGTCATAGTTTAAGCACTGGTTTCATCCCAGCTGAATGGAAAAAGGCCACCATTATCCTCTTGCACAAAGGTGGTGCTTCCACTGACCCCAGGAACTATAGACCTATCAGCCTGACTAACCTTATCTGCAAGGCCATGGAGCATATCATCATGGACCTTATCAACAAAGATATAGGCAATCTACAAACACTTGACCCTACTCAGTTTGGATTTGTCAAAGGGAGATCATGCCTGTTAAACCTGGGGGACTTCTTCTAGACAGTCACCAAGGCCCTTGACGAGGGGAAATCTGTGCATACAGCCTACCTAGACTTAGCCAAGGCTTTTGACACTATCCCCCACTCAGGCATCATTGACAAACTAACCCAGCTAGGTATCAATCCTTATATCATTAGATGGGTCACTAACTGGCTCACTGATAGATCCCCTATAGTCAAAATAGTGGAATCCACCTCTAACAGCAGACCTGTAACCAGTGGTGTTCCACAGGGATCAGTCCTGGGACCTCTACTGTTCAGAATCTATTTCTCCGAAGTACAAGCTAAAACTAAAGGTCTGTGGCTGACAAAGTTTGCTGATGATTGCAAACTGGCAGCAATCATAGAATCTCCAAATTATGTCAACATCCTACAAGAGGGTCTTACACAAACAAATGAAAATTCAAGGTCTTCAGCATGTGTCCTATGAGGATCATCTGAAATCACTGTCACTTTATTCTGTTTCATACAGACTACTCAGAGTTGATTTCTGCCTTGCATGTAAGGCAAACTCTGACCATGCTTTATTGGAAATTCTACATATCCGCAGGGTCTACATTAACAAATCGAAACGTCACATACCTGAACACCTAATCATCGACACATACTCATCGAACTATGAAAACTACGAACAGCCACTTCAGCAACTTTTTTCCCCGGGGAAAATAATCGCTTGGCCAACCAAAACCCAAACACACTATCAAACCCTATGAAAGTGGGGGGGCTTAGCCCCCCCCCCCCCACACTCCCACCAACTAAATATACCAAATCTGAGATTGCTCTACAGTGGAGAAAAGAGCAGGTTCCTGTCTATGGCCAAGCAATTTTTCCCCGGGGAAAAATGTGCTGAAGTGGCCATTCGTAGTTTTCATAGTTTGATGAATATGTGTCTATGATTAGGTGTTTGGGTATGTGACACTTCGATTTGCTAATATAGACCCTGTCCGTAAGTCAAATAGTACATTGGTTACTTACTCTAAAGACCTTAACCTGGTATTTGATATTAATAGAACCTGCCGGAGGGACAGATTTGTCTCCCAGGGTTACCACACCTTTGGGACAGACTCATGATTCATGTCAAACAGAACACCTTATCGGCCCTCTTCAAATACAATCTGGATGATTGGATGGGTAACTGTAAATTCACTCCAGGGGCTCCACCTGTGTCCCTCTTAGACAGGGGCAATAGGTGCTGATCATGGAAATAAGGGTAAAACTTGACTAGGCTTGAAAGGGCCCTAGGGCCATAAGCATAGTAATCTCCTATAATCCTATGATCATATGGACATGGAGGAACTTCTCGGGGAACTTCTCTGCCTAATTTAATGTAATAGTGGACATGGGGAACTTCTCTGCCTAATTAAATGTAATAGTGGACATGAGGGAACTTCTTTGCCTAATTAAATGTAATAGTGGACATGGGGAGATTCTCTCACTAATTAAATGTAATAGCGGACATAGAGGGAACTTCTCTAACTAATAAAATGTAATAGCGACATGGGGAAACTTCTCTGACTAATTAAGTGTAATAGTGGACATGGGGAACTTCTCTGACTATTTAAATGTAATAGTACTATTAAAACATGAGTAATACTTGTATTATTCCTCAGCCAGATCTTCTAACTAGTCTTTACTTTTTTGTTAAAGTTATACTTTTGTTATTTATGTTTCTCATTTATGGCATCCATCCATCCATCCATCAGAAAGTTGTTACTCGGTAGGATATTAAAGTTTAAGAATCTCACTTTTCAGGACTTACAAGACGGCTATACATTGATCAGCAGGTTGATTTGTGCACTCCCAATGTGAACACTGAAACATGAGAAGGAAAGCCTCTAAAGGATACCAGTCTGTAAAATTCAGTTACCAGCTATTAATCACAATGCCTGGATGCCAGAAATGAAAGAATCTGGAAAATGAGAAATACAACCAGAAAAGAAGAAGAAAAGAAGTCTGTCTGGAAGTTACAGTCTAGAGTCCAGTTACAGACAATAACCTTTTTATTAAATCTTAAAGAGTCAATGTAAAACTTAAGGCCACTACAAATGTGTAGACTTTGTTGTATAGCTATTACTTCACCCACATGTAAATCTGTTTTCAATGTTCCAGAATATAATTCTTTATATAACTTCTGTTTATCCCCCTTTGTCTATTCATTTTACTAGTTTGTCCATACATAATTGAATTGCTGCTGCTGTGGAGCTTTTCTGCAAGGCCTCTGCTGGAAAAGAAGAGCACATGTCTAGTTAGATTCTCCTCGTCAACAAATGCAAAATAAATAAATCACTGCTCATATCTACCTAAACCAGTTTCAGAGACAAATACAATAATCATATATATTTGTGCTTTTCTAAACCATAGATAATCAGTTTTCTTCCAAATATTGTCAGTAACTGGCTGATAAAATTCAGTGTGGCTAGATATACTGTACTTGTCCACAGCCAAAAGTCTGAGGACTAATATCACAGTTAGTATCAAACAGTGGCATTAAATTAATGGAATAGGTTCCTCATCCACTAACAAGCTGAAAAGGAGGTAACAGAAAAAACTGAGGTGGACCACTTAGAATTGCTTACTTTGTGAGGTGCATGGAGTAAAATGTCCTGTAAGCAGGGTGCGAGAGGCACTGCCCTCCTCAGACTTCAGTTTGACTATCAGATGTCTTTTGACTCACCAGCATTCTGACGGTACCACAATGGCTAAGTAATCTAGACCCTTTATCTAATGCCATTATCATGTAAGTTTATACAGCTCTCATATTAATTTGATACTATTGTTTGCTCTATAACACACTGCAAACACTGAGGCACAAGTGCTTTCCATATCATTCTGTTAAGTAACCAAAAAGCCCACTTGATATTCTTAAAGGGCCAGTGTGCTACATGGAGCACAGAGATGATTCTGTTGCTGAAGTGACTAGATTTGATTAGTGAACCCAATCCTTGAGCTGTTGTCCAGTGAATATAGATTAAGCGTAACTGTTGCTGGATCATCTATCCTAGGAAAAGGACAGGCTTCCTATCAAATGGATAATATAAACTCATTTGAAGGCATTGCCAAGGAGCTAGAGTTCTATGAAAGGTTTATTGGCTCTGCTACCTTTTGATTTGTTTTACAGACACACACACACACACACACACACACACACACACACACACACACACACACACACACACACACACATGCACACATATGAATAATAGCTCTTGTTAGAAACTAAGGACTCTAGTCTAGTGGCATACATAACAAGTATATAATTTGGCTATAGGATGGGACATTAGGTAAGGTGTAGCAAAAAGCACTCCATAATTGTCAGGATGTATCTGCAATAGAATATCCTAATCTCTTCTCTTTTCTAGTGACTTCTCATTCTTTTTTTACATAAAGTATTCTCCACTTGTTTTTGAGGGGTAAACCAGACATTAGCTACATATGTCAGAGCGGAATATCAAGGGATACTGAGGTGCAGCTGATGCGAACAGTTAAAGTGGGGGCAGAAGGGCTAGCGAATGTGAGTATAAATGCCAATTTTGCAAAGAGAATATAGTGCAGTAATAGGAAATGCAACTGCAAAAACAGTGCATGGCCTGATGTTCTGCACATAGCTACATAACGATGTCTTGATTTTTGTTAAAACTATAGCTTCATTTAAAAATTTCTAGCACAGGACTAGCTGCTATCATGAAAAGACTGATGCAGCATGCAGACGTAAGTCCCCAGCAGTGCAGATAAAATAAAACATAGTCATAGTACATGCATGTACTGGTAAAAGCATTGAAGAATTATCTACATTCAGTAGAGTTCCAACCCTGCAGTGTTCACCATGATCACAGCTCCTCAAAGGGTGTAGTACCTTTTCAGTTTCAGTTCTTACAGTCATGGAAGAGTTGAATGTTTCTTGCTAAATAGTTCTTCTGGATATTTGGATCAATTCTTAAATTAACTCAGAAAACTCTTCATTTCCCTAACCTTGATTATAGACTTAATGAGAACAGGCTTATTAAAGAATCACCTTGCATTAATTAATCAGTGTGCCAAATACAATGTTTTGAATTAACAAATAAGCAATCTCTGCAGCAAGGTCTGACATACTTATGTAAGAGTTCTCCTGGAAGGTGACCACTTTGGCAATGATACTGTATAAAGGTCAGTTTGTTAAAAATGTCTGAAATCGTGTGTCATTTTGAGGGGCGAGTTTCTCTTTTCTGCCAAGCCTCAATGAGTTGTCGGCCATACCGCTCAACCTCTTAGTGCAACAAATCTTGACAAAGCCAAAAATAATGGGCAGACAAAGGACCAATGTGTTGGGAAAAAAATTAAATATTGTTCTTGTAAACTTAAGTCAATTGTTAGAATAATAGGTTTTGAATTGGCATGCTTTTTTAAGAATTTGGAGTCTGAAACTCAAATGTCTGCCATTATTTAGTGACTTCAGTCCTCAATTATTTACCAGAAAACCAAACAGACCAAAAATATGAAGCAAAAGTCTGGACAGTCTGTGAAAGTCAGGGCAATTGAGATATATATTCCCAGCTGATTATAATTTGTAGGGAAACTACAACCCTCCTCGTTCATAGGTTCACAGGTGTTTACTAGGCTAATGACTACAAGGGCCTTTTTAACCCTAGCCATGCATGCATCCCAAATCTCTGACAAGTTCTGGTACCATTTATAAGTGTAAGCAGGGGCGTAGGAGATGAACCATTTACAGGCTGCCTATGTCCATTAGAGACATAGGTGCGAAACCAGGGATAAATGTTCCCCAGCCAATTGTCCAAGTTACACTTGAATTGAGTTAGGGAGGACCACTGCTTCACATGGATGGGGACACTGTTTCATAGACTGGGTAGCTTCTGGGATGCACACAGCTGTTCATCCAGCAGGTCCTATTTATATCACAGGCAAGGTTTAAGTCTTTAGAATGAGTAGTTCTGGTGCTGCTTGTTTTGCATGTATTCAAGAGGTCCATCAGAGTGGGGTCAGATAAACGCTATGTATGCCAGGAATAGATCTCCTGTCAACAGCCTGTAGGAGACAGAATACACGGATAAGGCCTTGAGGCAGTCTGCATAGGACATATTACTTATGCCCTGTATTCTTTTAGTGAGGAACCTCTGTGGATGTTCCAGTTGTTGGATGTGCCTGGTTAGTTACATACCAAAGAGGACATTGTACTCAATGATAGGTCTGATGAATGCTGAATACAGTGGAACAATCCTTGGACCTAGAGGCCATACCTTTGTTTATAGGTTGCACAACAGAGAATGACTTCCTCATTACTGCAGACACATGATGGTCAAAGGCGAGATTACTGTCTATGTATGTCCCCAAGTCCCTGACTACAAGGTCAAGTCTAAGGGATGTGTTGTCAATATTATAGTAAACAGGGGTGGATGACTTCCCAAAGGATATTATTATGCATTTCTTGAAATTTAGTTTTAGTCCATAGCTGTGACATCAGTTGCTTGTCTGTGTCAGCCCTTCCCAGAGAGCATTCGTGTCCGTGTGGGATTCAATGACAGCTCCTAATTTGCAATTATCTGCAAATTTAGTCAGCCAGAGACCACTGACATTCCCCCTGCGTGAAGAGTGTGGTGGGAGGGTCTTTTCTGCCAACAAAAGCAATAAAATTGCTACTTTTTCTGTTCTAATTGAATGAAGGTTTGCTACTCTAGGTTGGTATAAGATGTAGAGTTCTGCTTTCCCCTCAAGTTCCAGAAATCTTTGAGCTGATTTTAACTGCAGGAGGCAACCTCTGTAAGTAGAGTCTGAGGGTTTCCTGAGCAAATAAATTGATTGTATTACTTTTTTCTGCTCTAGCTGAATGCCATTTCCAGTCAGCATTTTTAGTCATAAACCACATTTGATTGGACTGCATTTAATGAATTGACTAATATCATTTGTGATACTGAAAATGTAATGCACAAGGTAATATCACAGCCAGAGACACATCAAGCTGGGGTGTCCCCTCGAAGGGAAGGAATAGACGTTGAGCAGTCAGTATCACTACTAATGTACTGTGATGTTACATGGATGAAATGCTCTGAAAGGGGTTAAAAAATGAATCAAGGCAGGGACCACAAATGCTTAATATGTAGGACAGGATCTGGATATATGAAGAATTCACCCCGCATATGAGATAGACATCATGGTAATGCGATACTTTTCTTCTCTACTTCAGGGGTGCAGGAAGATATTTCAGTCTGCATGTATGTACATGGAGCCAACCCTGGTATATCATTGCCTGATCACAATCACACCACCAGGTGCTTCATATTATTGGTATAGTTTCCGAATCTTACTATAAGGAGGCACTGCGTTGTTAGTGACATGTATTTCCTGTTGTTTTATGGAGCACTAAATTCAGTCGCATGTGCAAGGACAAGTAAAACTCGGCTCCAAGGCATATCATTGTATTTCATGCATGCTTCTTTGAATTCCATTTGATGAAAAGTTTAACACGATCTCCAGTATTCAACAAAATGTTTCATATTAACAAGTTACATAGCAATCCCTTGTTATTGTAGCTCAAATAGCTCCTTGTGAGCTTTATTTTTTTTCTTACATAGATGTTTGTAGGTTGATGAATACTACCAGTTTTACAATACATTATATTCCAACATTACAGAGTTTCTGTAAGTTGGCAAAAATGAGACTTTTTGACAGCCTCTCTCACATTTTCAGTTTGCATATTCATGGTGTGTATACTCTCACATTTAATGCTACATCACTTAGCCGAAAGACACAACAACAACTTATTACTTTATGACTCTAGTGTTACCCTAAACTATCACAATGTTATTCAGTCTAAAGAGAAAGATAATAAAGATGCAGCTGTTAAAAACTTTAGGAGTTCAAAACACTAAGCAAGCTAAGAATTGAATGAGAATTATTTCTGCAACAAATTTTATTCCCTGTTGCAAAATGGCAATATTCTATATCACCAGCAGATGGCAGTATACAACAACACAATTTCAGAGAGTCAACAGTAAATAGAATGACAATTTCTAACAGTTTATGCAAGCTGAGAAATGAGCAATAATTATTTCAGTAATACATTGGTAATTTTTCCCCACTTACTATACAGTTCCATCTCTTTGGTGCAAACTGTTATATGTTTTTATCTGACAAATGCTTCTGGAGATGCAGATCTTTAAGACAAGAATCTAGTGTAGCAACAATATGATTTTGTAATTTGCTTAACCTCTTAAAGCAAGGAATTTGGACAAAAGCCATGAATAAAAGTTGAACAAAGGCCCCGAAATAGGGACAGTTTAAGTATTGCTCTTGTAAACTTAGAAAGTTGATAGAATAACATATTTTGCATTAGCATGAATGTTATGAAGGATATGAGAATAACAGATTTTGCATTAGCATGAATGTTATGAAGGATATGAAGTCTGAGACTCTAATGTCTGGCATTATTTTTCAAGTTTAGTCTTTAATGATCTGCCACTAATTTGCCAGAAAACCACAATTTTAGGAAAAACAGACCAAAACTATGAGGCAAAAATCTGGACATTATGTGAAAATATGTACAATTGAGAGGTGTGAAATTTTGTTAGAATCTGTTGTTTGGACCAAATTAAAGTCACTGCTTGCAGTAAGGTATAGTCCCCCCTTTCCAAACCTCCTTTGTAGATCTTATGCTTTCTTCTATTTCTGCCTTCATTCATTTTCTCTTTTCTTTCTTTCAGCTAAGTTGCTGGATTATTTGACTTCTTCAAAGTACTATCTATAACTCTCAACTTCTTTGAGCAATAAATCTGGACAAAGCCTAAAATAATTGGGGGACAAAGGTCCAAAAATTGTGACAGACTTTAAATATTGCTCTTATAAACTTAGAAAGTTGGTAGAGAAATAGGATTTGTGTTAGCATGCATTTTCTGTCTGAAACTCAAATGTATGTCATTTTAAAGGACTTTAGTCCTCAGTGATTTGTCTGATAATCACAAATTTTAAGAGAAAGATCAAAACTATGTGGCAAAAATCTGTACATTATCTGAAAATCTGCACAGTTCAGATGTATCTACTTCTGTTTATTTAATAATGTTTAAGCAGGCAACTGATCTGATCAATCAGTCATTTTATTACTAGAATAATGTTAAATGTAACATACCTGTATAATTTAGTATGGATAGTCAGCAAGCATATATTGGGGAGGTGGGAAGTGTCATGTATACACTAAAAGTAACAAAGAATTTGGCTAACAAACTATACAAGTCACTTTTTCAGGAATGCTACTCACCTCCCTCCCCATTACTTACCCTCCCGTGACCAGACAGATTTATTTATTCTTCCTTGGAATCAGAGAAGTGAAAGGATAATATACATTCTAGTGTTGGGACTCGAACCCAAGCCCTGCAGTATACAGTGGTGGTGTCACTGTTGTTGATCCAACAAAAGCCAGAGCACCAATAGGCACCGAGCTTTGTTAGAAGAGATTTATTGTTTCAGCTAGGGACCTCTCACAACATGGTGATTAATGTTAAGTTACAAACACACACACACACACACACACACACACACACACACACACACACACACACACACACACATCCAGAGAAAGTCTGTGTGGGCTTTAGGGAACATTGCATGAACATGTGTATGCATGCATGTGTGTTTGATCACTGACTTTTTAGTATCAATAAACAATAATCACATGCCATCATTGTCCTAACACTGTGTCACTCAAAGCACTTTTATGGATTTTAGGGTAATGTGGTTACTTTTTATTGAAATTTATACACATGCATGTAACATGTCCATATTGGACACCGAATACCATATAAATTATTTCAATAAAAGTAAATATGTGATATGCAGGTTATTGCTACATAAGTAATGATTTCAGAGGTGCATAAAAGTTTTAACATCACATTGTCATCTCCAGTAGCATTTTGTATTTTATAAATAGTTCTCTGCCTGTCATTGCCATGTCTGGAGTATACAGTGAGGCTTCAACAGATCATGCCAAGGGCATCTTATCTAGTCCTGCCAGTAACAGTGTGAGGAAATGTTGTTTTGTAGATCATAGAAATTCTCCTGTGTTAAAGGTGTTAAAGAAGTGAATGAATAAAATGCCTACAGTACTCTGTCGCTGCTTCTGTCTGTCTGTCTCTCTCTCCCTCTCTCCCTCTCTCACTCTCTCTCTCTCTCTATCTCTATCTTTGCACATACATACTTGCCCTGGGATTCAAAAAGGTTTAGAGCGACGCTTTTAGAATTTCGAAGCCAGAAGGGACCACACATAGGAAGAAGTCTCACAGGTGAAGCTGCAGTCCAGTCAAGTGGCTATTGCTAATTAGCCACATTTTTTCTCCTGTAAATGCCGCTGGATCCCAATTTGCTAGGCTGCAGGATTCTCTGAGTAAAATTTAATCTCAGGAGGAAAAGTAACTGTAAATCATGTAAAACATGATCTGTTAGTGAATCAGTGCCACAACATTTGCATGCTTGGAGCAGGAGTCCACCCATTCAGATTTGTTGAATAAATTAGATAAGAATTCTTTCTTCTGCTCTTACTGCCATATGGGTATCTGCTGGACATGGGCAGGCACAGACTTGGCAGTGATAAAGAACAGGTGCATTCTGATGTTGTGAAATCAATGCCAGGCACTAGCTGCTGGCATGCACAGTTAGTGCCATTCCACCCTCCAGACATGGCAATGACAAGAGACAGAGGAGGCTTCAACAGATCATGCCAGGGGCATCTTATCTAGTCCTGCCAGTAACAGTGTGAGGAAATGTTGTTTTGTAGATCATAGAAATTCTCCTGAAAGCATGCGCCTCACAACACTTTAAGTAGATAAAAAGAGCTCCAGGAAGATGACAAATTCAATGTCTTGCTTCAAAGCTAGCAACCTGACATTCTTTCTGAGGTCCAGCTAGCCCTGTCAACTGAAAAGCAAACAAAGTATTTTCTAAAGACATGCACAGTGATGTTATGTGAACTTTGTGTGCATTTCCTAACTACACAGATTATTTTGTTGCATTATTTGTTTCTATACCAAAGGGTTCACTCCACTCTTAGTACAACAGCAAACACTGATATAGGAAAGACTATAGCTATTTTCATATTATCTTTAACATCTACTCACTTTTTCCATCTCGTTAGCATCTCATACTGCTATTAGCATGTTGTATAACCTTAGATATGTTTCATTGTGAATGGTACAAATAACTGCTACCTCTTCAAGTGATATGTTTGAATGGATTGTACCACAGCAGCATTTCTATTTACTTCAGTCTAATTAATGAGTCATTTGTATTCATTTTTTAGTGCTTTGTCACATAATTCAACATTCCACATTTGTCTCTAATTTGTGATAAGTAACATTATCATATATGTACAGCTTGTTTACACAGCCAGTTGTTATTCAAATGTAAAGGTGTTGAGATGGTGTGCACTTATTATACTCCTCTTCCATGCCATGCATGCCTTTTTTTTACAAGAGGAGCTGCATTGATGGTTCAAGCCCCGTAACTGCTAACTGATATAGTGCTTATGGCCTCTGACCATTTGTTACTTCACAATATACCAGATCTGCAGATTCATTCCTATTTCTGTGTAAGGTATGACATCTTCTGTTAGTGAGTATCAGTCTTTTATATCAGTGCTTGCACCAAAGATTGAAAGCTGTCAAAACATTTCAGCACATACTGCAATTTGTGAATTGTTCTGTGATATTTGATAACAAACACAGGTTCATTTTGCTAATTTCTCACTTTAGATCCCATCCCTTGACACATTCCCTCCAATGGAGCTCTGGAAGTTTGCACTGTAACTTCCAATGAGAGGAGCCTAAGCTTTTTGATAAAATAAAATGACGTCCTCACATTTCAAACAAAAGGTCATATCTCTAGAACCATAGGGGATGCTCAAAAAGTGTAAATGGCAAACTTTTCAGCATAAACTATTTTTATAGTGGTGGTATTCTTTAGGTTCTATCTGAAACTGGATGTTTTTGTCACAATAAATATAGTAACTATTAAAGTTTGTAATATTTTATAAACAATTATCAATATCTCAGCAACCACTTAAGTTATTCTCATGCTGTTAGCTGAATTTTGTTCATCCAGCTGAGAGCTTTAATATGAGGCCAGTAAGTTTTGTCTGTGCTACTTGGTTGCTGAGATATTTAGAAAAACATGAAATTTATGATAATATAAATACATACTATAGGGACAACAGTTAATGTCCCTTTGGCTGAAAAGTCAAATATTAATACATTTCAAGTAGTAATACAGTTGTATTTGACTTTTTGTAATCTTTAAGATAAAATCTGTTAATACTTTGTCTGTAGCATGGTTTGGAAATCATTAATGCAAATATAAACAAGCAATAGTTGACACCTAGGGGAGTCAGTAGGATGTAACTGCAGAAACACCTGGAGGTGTCAGTCAGCTGTAACAAGTTAAAAAGATGCAGCACATTTTTAGATAAAAGGATGACTGTGCCACACAAATGGATCTCCCTGCCAGCATCATTGCTTTAGTAGTAAACCTTGAATACCTCTTGGAATATTAGCAGTACACATTCCCAGGTAGAAGTGACAATTAAATGCTGATTTTCAGCATTTCTGCTGTGGTGTATGAGTGGACACCATATGGCTTACCTGAGCTGTCTGTGTAACTCAGCAACTGCAATGCATGCTGCGAATGAGTAAATTAAGTGGGGTTATTAACATCTGTGTATATAAGCAGGGCACTATAAACATTTTGTTGTAATTAATTTGCTGTATGTGAAATGCAGATTTGGCCTGAGACATCCTGCATGTAAATCAGTTACAACTCAATGAGCAAAAATGCTTTTTGCAGAAATGACATGTAATATAGACTTTTTGTAAGTTTTTTTAGGTTGGAACAAAACTGAAAAAGGGAGAATAATGCATAGCTTCTTTTATTTATTACACCCTAGTAATGCCTCCAAGCATTTCTGCATTATATCCTACTGATGATGACTGTAGGCATCAAATATTGTTTGTTCATATTTGCATTATTCATTCTACAGTTATGCTACATATAAAGTATTAGAACATTTCATCCCAAACTTTACACAGTAACAAACACAACTGCATTGATATTTTGCATCAATCTAGTGCAGTTAAAGAGGTATTGAATATTATTTGTATACCATTTATTTGTATTGTAATAATTTTCATATGTTTCTAAATATCTCAACAATCAAGTGATACAGATACAAATGCTTAGCATCATATGAAACCTTACAGCTGTTTGAAGAAAATGCTTCAGGCAGCATGCATGTTGCTTGAATGGTTACTGAGATACTGTAAGTCATTTATACAACATTACAAAAACGAATATTTAATGTGCTCATTGTGACTTATAACATCCAGGTTACGAACTAGAATGGAAAGAATGTAACCAATGGTTACTTTGTGCTGAGTAGTTTGCCATTTACTGTTTTATGGTAACACTTATAGATCTAGAAATATGATCATTTGCTAAAACTGTGGGGCAGTAACTTCATTTTATTAAAAGGTTCAGACCCTCCCATTAGGAGTTAAGAGCACAAACTCAAATGAGCTCCACTGAAGCAATAGCAAACACTTCACATTTTTACATGATTGTCTCTTCCTGTGGCATCACATCCCTCACCCTTCAGTACATTACTGTATACTATAGTTAGTACATTTCATGTTGTTTTATAAGAAAATGTTTAAGTAATTGATCATATTTCCATCATTTCTGAATTGGACATTAAATATGTCATTCACTTTAAATAATAGTTGCTGTCTTATCTGAAAGGATTCTGCTAAAAGTGCTCAATTCCCAAATGCTCAAAGACCACTTTCCTGAAGCCAGGGACTTGAGTGTCTTGTAGCTCATACAGGCTGATGCTCACATCTGTCCCTGAGTATGAGCAGGGGCAAGCAGCTGGGCGGGGAGTAGGAAGAGGTGGGGTTGCAGGTTAGGGCAGAGATCGGGAAGGCAATTTGGGTTTAGGGAGTCAAAGTGAAGCTTTAGGGTTAGGGATCGAGAAGAGAGATTTAGGTTTTAGGGAGCAGTGAGGGAGTTTTAAGGTTAGGGAAGTGGAACCGAGTTTCAAGGGATTGGGGAAGGAGTTTGTGAATTAGTGGGCTTCAAGATACTCTTACCTTTAGGGAGTGGGAGAAGAGTTTGAGGATTAGGGAGCGATCTGGGAATTTAGGTTTAGAGAGGTGGTGGAGTTTCAGGATAAGAGAGTGATCTGGGAATTTTGGTTTAGAGAAGGGTGGAGTTTCAGTGTAAGGGAGTGATCTGGGAATTTAAGTTTAGAGAGGGGGTGGAATTTCAGGGTAGGGAGTGATCTAGGAATGTAGGTTTAGAGGTGAGGTGGAGTTTCAGGGTAAGGGAATGATCAGGGAATTTAGGTTTATTTGGGGGTGGAGTTTCAGGGTAAGGAGTGATCTGGAAATTTAGGTTTAGAGGTGGAATGGATTTTCAGGGTAAGGGATGATCTGGGAATTTAGGTTTAAGAAATGGGTGGCATTGTAGGGTAAGGGATTGATCTGGGAATTTAGGTTTAGGAAGGGGTGGAGTTTCAGGGTAAGGGAGTGATTTGGGAATTTAGGTTTAGATGGGGGTGGAGTTTCAGGGTAAGGAGTGATCTGGAAATTTAGGTTTAGAGGTGGAGTGGATTTTCAGGGTAAGGGATGATCTGGGAATTTAGGTGTAGGAATGGGTGGTGTTGCTGGGTAAGTGAGTGATCTGGGAATTTAGGTTTAGATGGGGGTGGAGTTTCAGGGTAAGGAGTGATCTGGAAATTTAGGTTTAGAGGTGGAGTGGATTTTCAGGGTAAGGGATGATCTGGGAATTTAGGTTTAGGAATGGGTGGTGTTGCAGGGAAAGGGAGTGATCTGGGAATTTAGGTTTAGGAATGGGTGGAGTTTCAGGGTAAGGGAGTGATTTGGGAATTTAGGTTTAGATGAGGTAGAGTGTCATTGTAAGGGAGTGATCTGGGAATTTAGGTTTAAAGAGGGGGTGGAGTTTCAAGGTAAGGGAGTGATCTGGGAATTTAGGTTTAGGGGGTGGAGTTTCACTGTAAGGGAGTGAGGACTCAAGTAAGGAGCTGGCTCAGATTTTTATGGGTGGAGTTAGGACTCTGCTAGTGCTATACAGATTTATATGTTTTTGTGTTGGGAGGGCTAAACAGTTATGGTCAATCGGTCTAGTGAGAGTTAAAGCACTTTCTTTTTCAACTAAGTGGCAGCAAACAAGTGTTTCACAAACTACAAGCAAGCACTTGTAGTAGACCAGTTTGAAAGACCAGTATATGTTGCTACATATAAAAACTGATTCCTAGAATCATTCTTGGAGTTGGAAATAATTTCTATTAAACAATATTTTGGCCCTCTACTATACGTAATATCTACTTTCTAATTCCTCTACTGCATATCTGTTTAATAAAACTTCTACAGCATATCCACTTAATAATATTTCTATGGTATAGCCACTGTCTAATACTGCTATAGTATATCCACTTTCTAAAATTTCTATGGCATATGTACTTTCTAACACTTCTTTGGCATATCTCACTTCCATGGTATGACCACTTTCATGCACTTCTGTGAGATATTCACTTTCTAACACTTCTATGGTATATCTGCTTTCTAACATATCCATACTACATTCATTTTCTAACACATAGGATGGTATTCACAAATGCATAACAGTCCTGTGCAAACAGCAGCACTACATCGATATGCAAATAAAGTTAGTGAAAGTAATTTGCAATGAATACAGAAAAGTGAAGCAAGTTTTAAAAATGTACCCACTTTTCACATAAGAATAACTTGTATAAAGTTCATCATTTCAAAACTGCAAATTACTTTGCAAAATTGTAAGTTGTGCTGCTTTGGCACATTGCGGGCAAGCATGCCTCAGTGCAGTCGCATCCAATGCATTTTAGGAAAGCTGCCGACTGTGCAGCAGCTAAGAGGGATCGTTTTAAAAAGGAAAAGGGGGTTATCATTTTTATATAAGGCTATCCTGTTGTGGGCACCATGATGGTTTCATTGAGGAATAGAAAGTGGGTGATAGGCTAGATTAAAAGAAAACAGAGACAAAACGAAGGGAAACATCAGGACCCCCTTATTTTTTCAATCTTTTTTTTTGTTTTTGTTTTTTTATGAGAGGATAGTGTACATGAAAAATAGGGAAGAGGGTGAAGGAGAAAGGGTATGGGGAAAAAGGGCTGAGGAACTGCCAGATGAAATCCCAGTACACAGAGCCTCAGACACATCAACTGCCAAATTGTGTTGCAGTGGAGGACCCCGATGTTGAAGGGGTTGGGGCCTGTATTGGTACAGTGGTCCACACCAACTGAGAGGGTGTGTCTTCTAAACACTGAAGACAGGCTTCAACTAGATCCTCAAACAAGCTCTGAAACCCTCTTTCTTTGTGGCTTTATAGGCTTGTAGGAATGGCACCTCCACTCCAACCTTGTGAGGAAGCCCCCAGATGGGCAAAGGGTGATCTGTCCATTTGCATGCCTGGTCTGCTCCTGATGTATATGAATCTGTATTCAGATTCATCACAAATATGCATAAGCACTACTCTTACATTCTTCTCAAGCACAGAAGCACATCCCAAATGAATCTGTATAAAAAAAATGAAAAAAAAAAATGGACAGAAGGAAAACAAAAAGGTAAAAGGAATACATAAGTAAAATAAGAAAAAAAGAGAAAAAAATTGTGGAGCGAGACAAAAATACAAAAGCACAATAAATCCACACAATACTGTTCTGATGCAATTTAACAACACAATATTGGAATATGGCTGTAAAATCTTTATTGAAGTAAAAATCATGTATAGGAAGTCCTCATGCTTACGGTGAGGGTGTAGTGATTTGGGATGTGCTTCTGTACTTGAGAAGAATGTAAGAGTAGTGCTTATGCATATTTGTGATGAACTGAAATGGCAAGGGCTTTTGACTTTCAGAAGGGGTGTGTATTTAAATTATGTACTTTTCAACATAGAGAATAAAGTATCCCTAAAAGAAAAAAAGAAATTAGTAATTATTGCAGTTAATCCGTTAAAACAATCAGATTACAAATCATTTCTCTTAAGTCTTCACTTGCATTTCTCCAGCTGAGAAGTTATAACCTCAAAAGCCAATTACGAATCGAAACTAGCCTCCCAAACAAAGGCTAACCACAAAGCCTTTTTCCATTACATCAGAAACCTCCATGGCAAAACTCAGGTTTGTGCCGAATTAGCTCTTAATGGTGCCACTTACACTGATCCTGTTGACTTAGCCAACCTGTTAGCAGATAGGTTCAGTGCAAACTTCACCCACTCTGTCCCCCCTAAAGGCCCATTCATCATCCCCGATATTTGCCCCGCACCTCACATCTCCATAGATCAAGTGTTAAAGGTCCTATCCAAGGCAAAGAGCATAGCTTCCATGGAACCTGACAGTATCCTAGGCTGTATTCTGCAACATTTCCATCAAGAACTAGCCTCACCATTGAGCACCCTATTCAACCATAGTCTAAGTACAGGCTTCATTCCAGCAGAGTGGAGAACTGCCATTGTCATCCCTTTGCACAAAGGTGGTGCCACTAATGACCCTGGTAACTATCACCCCATTAGCTTGACATGTCTAATCTGTAAGGCCATGGATCTTATTATTATTATGAACCTCATAAACAAGGACATAGGCAATCTCCAAGCACTTGACCCCACCCAGTTTGGATTCATCAAGGGCAGATCTTGCCTGTTGAACCTGGCTGACATTTTTGAGACTGTCACCAAGGCACTGGATGAGGGAAAGTCAGTACACACTGTTTAGCTTAACTTGGCCAAAGGCTTTGACACAATCCCCCACTCAAGCATCATTGAAAAGCTAACAGAACTTGGTGTAAATCCCTGTCTCATCAGGTGGGTGGCCAACTGGCTCAGTGATAGAACCCACAAGGTCAAAATAGGTGCCACTACCTCTGATAGTAGACCTGTCACTAGTGGTGTCCCCCAGGGATCTGTCCTAGGACCCCTATTGTTTGGCATCTACTTCTCAGAGGTCCAGGCAAAGACAAAAGGCCTGTGGCTGACCAAGTTTGCAGATGACTGTAAGTTGGGTGCTGTCATTGACTCCCCAAATGATGTTAACATACTTCAAGAGAGTCTCACAGCAACAAATCACTGGTGCCAAAGTCATGGCCTTAAATTAAATACAAAAACAAATGTATTATCATAACATTCGGCAAAAACACAGCCCCTGCTGATTACCCCATTAGCGGCAACCCCCTAAGCACACAACCTGTGGTGAGACACCTGGGTACACAAGTTGACAACAGTCTCACAGTTGACTATCATGTAGTGGCAGTGGTCAGAAAAGCCTTTTACTTGGTTCATCTCATAAGTAAAGGGATTGCATCCAGAAAAAAGGAGGTTATTACCTCTCCATACTCCTCCCTCATTAGGCCAATAATTGAGTACAACACCCCATTTGATATGTACCTCTCCAAACACCTGCACCAACTGGAAAGGCCACAGAAATACCTCACAAAGAGAATCCATAGCCTCCAACACATGTCCGATTGGATATGCTCAAATCACTATCACTCTACTCTATCATACAGATTGCTCAGAGGTGACCTGTGTCTCATCTACAAGACAATCTCAGACCCTACTCTACTAGAGATGCTCCATATCCATAAGTCTAACTCCTCACATAGTACCCGATCGAAAGGCTTAAATCTAATATGTGACATTAACAAAACCTGCTGCAGAGAGACAGGTTTGTCTCTCAGAGGCTGCCCCGTCTCTGGAATAGACTCCCCATACACGTCAAGCAAAGTACGTCGCTGGCCCTTTTCAAGTGCAACCTTGATGAGTGGATGGGCAATTACAAATTTTCTCAGGGGTTCCACCTGTGTCCCTCATTGACAGGGATGACAGGTGCTTATTGTGGTTTCTTTTCTGGGGATAAACTCTTGTCTAGGCTTGTAAGGGCCCCAGAGCCAATAGCCTAGTAATCTCCTATGATCCTATGATCATATAACAATACTGTCTGTAGGAGTATTACAGAAATCTGTTCTAAAATACTGCTTTATCAGTTTTCCTGTTGCCATTACTGTTGTGTCCTGTTACAAAAGGAAGCTCTTATGGACTCTGGTTATACTTAACAAGAAGACTCAACTAGACGAGTCACTCCTCTCTTTTGTTGCTGGCTATTATATCAGATTTCTTCGTCAACTACCAGTAAAAGAGAAAAGGATACTCCTGTTTATCTATATTTGATTTGTTTTCCACATAAAAACATAAATATGTCATAAATCCTGTCTAAACATTTTTTTTCAATTTCACTTTTATAAGCATACATATACAGTATGAATTACTACAATACTTTACTAATATTACATTTAATTCAGGAGAATAGTAGAAAATATGATATGAGTCTTGAATGTTGTTTTGAAAATGTATGTAACGCTTTTCTTCTGGCATAGCTGAAGTGCAAATGCTGAAATGTATCGATTCAAGGAAGTATGCATTTCCTTTTCTACAGAACTGAGTCTGATTTATAATAATTAATATCAAATGAAAACAGCATGCTGTCTGAAAAATTCTGTGCAGGTTATTCTCTTAGCAAAGTAACCTCCTCCCCATCCTGTAGTCTACCTCGGGTGTGGTGATTGTGGTGACTGTCATTTCAGCCATTTTGTACATGCAGCTAGAAATACTTATGAACACCCAACCAAGTTAAGCAATTGTTTTTACTTCTATTTATGTGGCTTACACAAAACTGGCTTCATGTAATATTATCTGTTACAACTTTTTTTCCTGCAGTGGTAACAAATTATAAATCTGTAACAGCACAGCTTTATATATCCACTCAGCATTACTAATACCTGAACAACAGCAGAAGATTTACACAGATATCTATGCAGATTATAATTTTAATACTCTCAACTGACATTTCTGTTTATTATTGTTACCTGTAAACACAGTACAAGTAGTCCTCTTTGTTCAAAAGATGCATGTATGTTTACAGATATGCTCTCATTTTTATGCATTTCATAATATCAGTAGAACTAAATATTTTCAAGTACAGATATCTGTGTCTGCAAGTATGTGTATTTATGTAATTTTTTAACCACTTTTTTATTTGTGCATAGACATACTCACACACACACGCATATTACATATATATATATATATATATATATATATATATATATATATATATATATATATATATATATATATATATATATATATATATATATATATATATATATATATATATATGTAGATCTAGGACTGTTGAATCCAACTTACCCAAACACACTTTAACGAAAGTGCTTTTACCAAAAAAGCACTTTTGTTAAAGCATGTTAAAAACAAAACATTAAAAAACAATGAAAAAGCATTTATGCAGGGGAGCAAGCTCCCCCTGTGCCCCCCACACCCCCCTACTTTATTATTCTCACTCCGAGATCACACTACAGTGGGGAAAAGGGAAAAATTCTCTTAACCGCACCATAGTACAATCTCCGCATCAGTCACTCCCCCACAATTCCCTCTACCTCCAGGCATACGTACGCGAAATGCTTCTTTGGTGAAAAGGACTTTCGCGTAAGTATGCACGGCCATTTCAGATTCAGTGAAACTGCTGTTCACTCATTAGTCCCTGACCCATATTTATAATAAATATATATATATATATATATATATAGGTATATATGAATTAGAAAAATATTTTACTTCTGGCCTTCTTGCTGTACCCAACTTGGCCAGCTGATCAGCATTACACTTTTGAAAATCATCATACCTCATCTTCTGCCAGATATCAATTTTTTTCTATGTAATTTGACATGTTCATGCTTGGATCTTCTCATCTTTCCAGGTATGAGTCAGGCAAAAGGTAGAGCGTAATTAAGGTCTCCTTCTTATATCAGCCAAGAGCTTAGCCTCATACCTTCACAGGTGCTGCCATAATTCAAAGGACTAGAACTAGAATGAGGAAAGTATGGTGAGGGCTGTATTAATCAGGGTTAGAGCCATGCCCTGTGGGTGTCAGATCACCTTGACCAAACCCTTTTTGAGCATGCTCATTAGAGCAGGTAACGATACTATTGCCAAGTCTGGTATAACTAAAACTGCTTTGTCACATACTGATATTTGCCGTGTGTCATATTTTTTTAAATATATGGATAATAACTGTCATTATTAATGCTTACTGATAAAAGTAATTTTCTTTACCCTAATAGCAATATGTGTCATGTAGTGAAATGTAAATTTGTTTAAGGTAGGGGGAAAAAATGTCAACAGAATTGTAAACAATTATTTTTGACTGTATGATATATATAAGTTGTTAGGGTGTGACAGATACTAGTGGATGGGCAGGGATTAACCTTCAGATTGCTTTCAACCTGGCCTCCAGATGCCTCCATTTTTGAATGTTTTAACTACAGTCTTATTTTAGCTAGTTTAGGGCAATCAGCACACATCCACCGACAGCCTGACATAGCTGCAAAGTGCTGCACAGTTCAAAAGTATCTGCAGAGCATCCATGTCTCTTTGAAATACGTTCATGTACTGCGAGACTCAAGTTCACAATTGTCAAAATGCCGATATACCTCAGGGCATGCTTGCATACCACTATGATTCATAGACATAAATTAACCTCGTTTGCATAACACACTTCTAAATGTCCCTGAATTTATGCCAATAAGTTGTGCATCACCATATTAATTCACAATTAGCCGAGAATGGCAGATAATGTCTAAGAATTCTGCAGACATCTCAAAGTAAGGAAAACTTTATAAAATAATTATTTATAAATTTCATTAGTAATTATTTAGTAAGAGACACTTTAATAATCACTTTGATATTGATTTAAAGGTCATCAGCAATAAATGTTGGTGTGTAGTGTGCGTGTATGTATTTATATCATTGCATTACTGCTAATTCTGGTCCTTTGGAAGTTGTAGCACATGATCATTAAAGACATGTAGTGATTGTGCATACATGGGAAAAAATATTATTGTACTTAATACATTTCAGTGTGCAAAGACAGGAATACACGTGTGATAAATGTGATGTTTTATTCCCGACAATGAGGGAAAAATGCACGACAATAGCAGATAGTATCGCAGGTTGTTTTTTGTTTAAATAATGTCACTGAATGAACTGTAATTGTATTGTACAGAGACCTGGTTCAAAGCTCCAGAGAGCACCCCTGCATTACCAGGCTATATTTCATACCACACCTTTCAGCCACCTAACCCGGAATGAAGCACTAAAGGTGGAGGCATGTCCATATTCATTAAGGATATCCACACCTCCAGGCTAGCTGCACAGCATAATGCATCCGAGATTATCCAAGTGCAACTAACACTGGGCAAGACCGCAATCCAAATTGTAGCTTGCTACAGACCCCCCACAATGCCCCAGGATTCCCACTCCTCATTTCTTGATACACTGAAAAGTATTAAGGTACAACCCAACACCTTAATAATGGGCAATTTCAACTACCCCACCATTATCTGGGAAAACTACTCATGTACCAATACGTTTGCTCAACGTTTTCTGGAATTCATAAATTCCAATGCCTTGGATCAACTTATTCACACCCCCACCAGGGGCAGCAATATCCTAGACCTGGTCATTACCAACATGGGCAACCAGTTTTCAACACCAGAGGTCAATTCATCGTTGGTCAGATCCAACCACAAGCTAATCACCCTAGACATCCACATCTCGCTCCCACCCCCAATTAGGGAAACCACCGTAAAAAACTTCTCCAAAGCCAACTTCACACTTCTTAAGACAGAAGTGGCAAACTTCATGACACCCATGCAGACGGACAATAGAGGTATGACTGCTGAATCCTACACAAATGCACTTTATAAGCACTTACACGAGTGCATGGATCATGCTATCCCTAATAGAACCAAGATGCTATCCTCCAACAAAAGGAAGCCAATCTGGTGGTCCTCTGCCATAAACAAACTCTACAACAGAATAAAGAAACTGTTGCAAAACAGAGTAAAATCCCATGACTGGAGGAACTCCCTGGTCAACCTCAGTAAGAAGCTGAGATCCCTCATAAAATCCTCCAAAGCTAGTTACAAAAACAAAATTGCCACTGACTCTAAAGTCAACCACAAAGCATTCTATAGCTATGTCAAGAATCTCAATGGCAACACTCAGATCTGGTCTGAGTTACAGCACAATGGCACTAAATATACAGAACCAACGGATATCGCCAACATCCTGGCAGATAGGTTCAGTGCTAACTTTACCCCCCTCTCACCCCCTAGAGGGCCCATCTCTATACTAGAAGAATGCAAAGTTCCTATAATCATGGCTGCACAGGTAAAAAACACACTCTCCAAAGCCAAGAACACAGCATCCATGGGACCTGACAATATCCCAGGCTGCATTCTACATGAACTACAGAATGAACTGGCACCCTACCTAAGTACCATGTTCAGTCATAGCCTCACCTCTGGCTTTGTGCCCACTGAGTGGCGCACTGCGACGGTTATCCCACTCCACAAAGGGGGAGCCATGACAGACCCTGGGAACTACCGCCCCATTAGCCTGACGAGCCTGGTCTGCAAGGCCATGGAACGTATTATCATGGAACTCATCAACAAAGACATTGGTAATCTCCAAACTCTGGACCCTACCCAGTTCATATTTGTAAAAGGCAGATCATGTCTCCTAAACCTGATTGACTTCTTTGAAGCAGTCACCAAAGCCATAGATGAGGGTAAAGTGGTTCACACAGCTTATCTAGATCTCGCCAAGGCTTTTGACACCATCCCCCACTCTGGAATTATAGATAAGCTCACTAAACTAGGTATAAATCCCTATGTCACAAGATGGGTTGCCAACTGGCTCATGGACAGAACCCACAATATGAAAGTAGCGGACTCCAAGTCCGACTTCAGACCAGTGACACGTGGAGTACCACAGGGTTTAGTCCCGGGTCCTCTCCTGTTTGGTATCTACTTCTCTGAAGTACAGGCTAACAAAGAAGGTCTTTGGCTAACAAAGTTTGCAGATGACTGCAAACTAGGAGACATAATCGAAACTCCTAATGATGTGGACATACTACAAAAGGGCCTCACTGAGACACATACCTGGTGTCATAGCCATGGCCTGAAGCTCAATGCCAGAAAGTGTATTGTCATCCCCTTTGGTAAAAACTCAGTACCCATGAACTACCACATAGTCTACTTAACACCAAAAATGTGATAAGAGACCTAGGGACACAGGTGGACAGTAGTCTCTCCTTTGATAATCAAATCGTCACAGTGGTCAGGAAATCCTTCTACATGGCACACCTCATCACAAAAGGTTTCTCATCCGGAAAAAAAGAGGTCATTGTTCCCCTCTACTCATCACTCATTAGACCCATTATAGAGTACAACGCCCCTTTTGGTATGTACCTCACAAGACATCTACAACAACTGGAAAGGCCACAGAAATACCTCATAAAGCGGATTACTGGCCTCAAACAGGTGCCCTACGCAGACTGTCTAAAAAAACTCCAGCTTTACTCTGTTGCATATCGCCTACTCAGAGACGATCTCTGCCTAACATACAAAGTTATGTCAAACCCAGAGCTGTTGGACATGCTCCACTTAAAAAAATCGCAATCCCTCCGAGCTACACGCTCTAGGGACCTAAACCTTGTCACCACAATAAACAGAACATGCTGGAGGGATAGATTCCTGTCCTAGAGACTTCTCATACTCTGGAACAGACTACCTATCTATATGCCAAACAGAGCTCCTCATTAGAACTCTTCAAGAAAAATCTTGATGATTGGATGGGAAATAGGAAATTCACCCCAGGGATCACTTCTGTGGCTCTGCTCGACAGGGGCACAGGAAAATAATTTTCTTGGGTGGCGAAAGCCAGGGTACATTTTTGGCTAGGCTTATATAGGCCCTAGGGCCAATAGCCTAGTACCTACCTATGAATAACATTACTGTTTGCGTATTTATTGTGGGAGGCAGATTAGCTGAATAGTGCTTTCTGTTTTAACAGCTGATGTCATCCAAACAGTAATATTCCCCCTTCTTTTTGTAGTACTGATGGAGAATAAGGGATCAACACAGAAACATAATAACTTTAGCAATGAGGAAAATTGTGTCCTCTTTTTGGTAAAGAGTGTCTCAGACAAGCTGAGAGGAACAAAGCCTGGAGTCAAATAGTTGTTGAAGTCAATGCAGTTGGAGGCAGAAACAGGGTGTTAGCACAGTGCAAAAAAAGGTCAAATGATATGACAGCACATGCCAGATGATGACAGGCATTCTGAGGCCACTCTATCCACAATGATACCTTTACAAAGGAGGTCAAATTATATGGTAGCACATGCCAGATGATGGCAGACATTCTGAGGCCACATTGTCCACAGTGGCACCTTTACAAAGGAGGTCAAATGACATGATAGCACGTACCAGATGATGGCAGACATTCTGAGGCCACATTGTCCACAGTGACACCTTTTCAAAGGGGTGTCAGATGCAGTAATTATCTACAACTACCCCAGAAAACATGCAAAAGTATTGGTTGCCCAACAAGAAGTATGTCATGAGATTGTTAGGCCTCAGAACACTGCAACAGAGAATCAGTTGGAAATGGTTAAAGTTCTATAGGGTATGCAAGATGACTTCCAGCACTACTTTGAAATGGCAGAGAGCAGGGATAGTGCCATGGTATCACTGATGTGTAGTATAGTGGTACACCAAGCATCAGTTGCAGCCTCCATTCATGCCCTACTTAGAACATACCAGAATCAAGTCTTACGAGAGATAGTGCATGGGGTACTGTCAGGATACATGGGAGGAATCACATGATATTACCGCTGCTTTTCAAGATAGTAATGTCAGTACTCACAGTGAACAGTCACAATGCAGTTCACACAGGCCATGTCAAGGGTCATCTACACCTAGCAGAACCTCATATTTCGGATCACAATCACAGTCGTGCAGTAGTATCAGATCAGTGACAGCAGATCACATTCCTCCAGTTAATCACACTATCAGACTAATTCTCCTTACAGTTCTTATGGTAACCCATTCTCCAAATCAGTTGCACCATCACTTATCATTATGAGACATGCATGACTCATTTGATTTGGAGCTACTGCAAGTTATATTCCTTGACAAATCTTTCTGTTTAGTTGGACTAGGGTTTTGTTGGGAGAGGTGGTTCAATATATATTCAGTTATTCCCTTTACAGATGTTAATTACACCACACTGTGAATGTGAATAATTTACAGAACTTACTGTTTAATTGGAATGAGACTGTGATTGTGGGGAGGGGGAGGGGTCTGTCTACACATATTAATTAGATGAATGAACACCTGGCAAAAAACAGTGATAACACAGATTACCATTCCTTCTGGAGGCAGTCACATAAAACAGCACTATAGTAATGAGCAAACATTTTCAGGCCAAAAATATCATAACGAAATGACACATTAAAATATGAATCCTGTCATATAAGCTTATCTGCTGCCTCTACACCCTCCTCACTGCACAAAGGATCACAGTTTCTGAAGACATAATGGAGGTTGTATGAAACTATAAAAACAATCTAACATGCAGTACAACAGAATAAAGTAAAAATAAATGGCATATATAACTAAATATTTAATTGTTGCCAGTATCGCTTCCTGTTGCGTAAAGAGTAAATAATTAAAGCAAATATTATTCAGTACAGCAAGTACAACTGTTCAGTTGTTTATTGATTTGATACCTTTCAGCATCACTGAACAGAAATCAGTGAGCAGTCAGGAAAACAGGTAATAATACCAAAATATTTTAAGATGAAAGAGAATGTCAGATGAATAGTGACAGGAGACCATGCACCACACAGCATAGCCTGCAAATATCACTGAATGCATCAATTATATTCTATGTATTTTTTACAAATAAAGGAAATACTAACCTGAATGTCCTGACTAGATGCCACTTCTTAACCTGCACAGCCCCATGCCATGCATGAGCTTACCACATGGAGTCCTTTAATAATACTGCTGGCTAGTTATCATAAGTCAAAGTGGGAATAGAACTGGGAGCTGCAGTAACAGCATGGGTCACTTCACCAGCAGACCGGTGCATGATCATACAATGCAGAAAGCAACAGGCAGTGAACATCCTACATGCAGCAGCTAGGACATACTTAAGAGCACCCCCAAGCCCATCCAGGCACCTGAAACAGCTCAGGCTAAACATCCTCTCAATATCTATACCAGTCAGGGACATGGATATGTTATATGTCTCTTCCACAACTCCAGCATCAGCATTGTCTTGCAGTAATAATCACTGGCAGCCTGCTCATCTTGCTAGCACAGGTGTCCCCGACTCAGACACACACACACACACACACACACACACACACACACACACACACACACACACACACACACACACACACACACACACACACACACACACACATCCCTGTTATTTGTCCCTGAGTTACAGAACATCACATATATTTTCTTGATGATGACATGGCTGAGTCGTTTGTCTTTAATACATGGAGATGTTGAGTTTGAGTCTCAACTGAGGTAATAGCTTTGAATTGCAAAAACTTATAGGAAATGTAGCGAGACATCTCTTAGCCCTTCATATATGTTACAGATACAGAAAAAACTCTGGTATTGAGCAGGAACCTCCCTTCTTCAATAATGATGTTGAAGGACTAGGAAAAGATGACTGATTTCAACAATTGTCTCAATAACTGGTGTCATTCAAGGGAGTTCCACTATGTGTTAGCATGAGATAAACTGCTGCATAGTCCTACTCGCTTTGCCAGTTCTCTCACTCCACAGATTACACATACTGACTAAACTCATTACAGCCCCAATAGTGCCTTTTTTAGGCAGAGACTAGCTAATTGATTTTATAGCCTAAAAATATAACAAACAAAACACTAGACAATGTCAATGTTGCACTACTCAATGCTAGGAGTCTAAGTATCATATTGCCTGACGTTGAAGCCTTCCTGCTTTTGGAGCACATGCATGAGTGCAATATTACTGAAACCTGGTTTAAAAGCACAGAAAACACTCTCCTCTATATCAAGGTTTTGTGTCTGCAACACCTTTAGACCCAGTGGAGACCATGAGGGAGTATCCATATTAAATACCATGTTATCTCAAGACAGATTCTGAGAGACTCACAACCCAAATATATCAAGACTTAACCCACTCTAAAAAACAATTATCAGATCATAGTATGTTACAGGACCCCCTCAATGACCCCAAGAAACATGACCATTTCTTGAATACATTAGATGAACATCTTATGCCCAAAAACTCCATCAACCTGTGAGACCTTAGCTGCCTGTTGATAAACTGGGAGAACTGCACCTCAGATGCTGGCTATGGCCCAAAATTCCTCAATTCCATAAACAATTCCCTGGATCAAATAGTCAAAAAGCCCACTAGAATTCAAAATGATCTTGACCTGGTCGTTAGAAATATGGCAGCTATATGCACTATACCCTTTCCCAACCAAGTCTGATCACAAATTAGTATCCTTCTATTTCACAATCATTTATCTTCAAAGGCTTCCACTGTACAAACTTCCTACAATTCTATGATGAAATCTCTAATGTCAAGTATAATTGTAACCCACCAAAATGTTGGCACAGCTGTAGTTATGCTAATAAATTCTATACGCACCTAGAATACTTTATAAATATATAATTCTCTACCAAAACTTAACAAAAAGGGAAATGAAAGAACAAATCAACTTTGTGGTCCACATGCATAACTAAATAAATAAATACAATAAGAGAAAAAAGCTCATAAGAATGTATAGCAAAACCAAAGGCCTGCAATTAAAAATCAACATCAAAATTTCATCTAAGATACTGAAAGATACCATCAGGAAAACTAAGGCTTGTCATGAACTTAGGCTGACATTGGAAGTTACAGATAATTACATGCCCTTCTTTGCTCACATCTGCAAGTTACAAAATAGCATCCAACATTGCACAGAACTTTGTCAACATTGCACTGCCTAATCTGACCCAGTGAATGTTGCAAATATACTGTCAAACAAATTCGGAACTATTGTCATCCCCGAGACATCTATCCAACCCAACATATTCCCAAGGATCTAAGCTCCAATATCATCGCTAAAGAACACTTGTTAAGTATTTTACAAGACAAACACATTTGCTCTCAATGGGACTTGATAGCATAGACAATGCCCTACTCCATAATGATAATGTTGTTGGAGACTTTTGTACTTGAGTTGATAATGTCCTCTCCTGTGATCATTACATAATGACAGTAGTCAGGAAATCCTTCTGTGGAGCACAGCTGATTGCCAGGGGGGTATTTTTCAGATCTAAAGAGGTTGTTGTCCTATTATATTTAGCCTTTTTTATGACAATTAGAGTTCAATGCTCCCTTTGAAATGTACCTCACTAGATAAATTAATTTGAAAACCCCCAAAGATTCCTAAATATGAAGTTCACTGGCTTAGAACCCTTAAAGGAAGGTCATGCTTACTGAATCTGGTGGACTTCTTTGAAAAGATTATTAAGACAATGGATGAGGGGAAAACGATGCATACTGCCTATCTAGATCTGGCTAAAACATTTGATACAATACCCCACTCAGGCATTGTCAACAAACTTACTGAATTATGCAGAGACCCCTTGATAACATGCTGGATAGATAGCTGGCTCACTGATAGGACCCAGGAGGTTAGAAATGGTGAGGCCATCTCCACACAAAGAGGCTGGTCATCAGCGGAGTCCATCAGAGCTCTGTGCTAGACCTACTCCTTTTTGGCATCTACTTCTCAGATGTCTAAGCCAATATCAAAGGTCTCTGGCTAACCAAGTTTGCAAATGATTACAAACTGGGAGCAGTCATTGAATCCTCCCAAGATGAGAACACCCTTCAGAAAGGTCTAACACAGACAAATGCTTGGTGCCAAAGCCATGGCTTAAATTTCAGTACCAAGAAATGCATTATTGTTCCTTTTGGGAAGTCACTCATACCAGGTAATTACGTCATCAATTAAACACTCATAAAAGTTGATTCACCAGTAAAGGATCTGGGAGCTCATATGGATAGTAACCTAGCCATTGGCCTACATGTGCCCAAGGTAGTAAGAAAATCCATCTGTGTTCCTCAACCTAAAAGCAAAGCCATGACATCTAGGTCCAGAGAAGTCACCATACTACTGTACTTGGCACTAATCAGACCAATCACAGAGTATAATGCCCCCTACAGTATGTACCTGACCCGACACATGGAGCAACTGGAACATCCACAAAAGTTCCTTTCAAAATGAATGCAGGGAGTAAATGCAATGCCCTATGCTGATTGCCTCAAAGCCCTGCCTCCCTACTTGGTATCATACAGACTTCTGACAGGTGATCTTTGCCTGGTGTACAAGACATCCCTGGACTCTGTGTGGATGAACCTTTTGCTCATCTATAAAACAAGCAGCGTCAGAACTACAAGATTAAAAGACCAAAATATTCCTTGCAACATAAATACAACACATTTAAGAGACAGATATGTTTCTCAGAGTATTCCCATTCACTGGAACAGGCTCCCCATCCATTTGAAGATTATTTCTCCATATCCTACTTAAACGCAACTTGGATCAATGGATGGGTAACTGGAAATTCACCACTGGTCTGGCACCTATATCTCAGATGGATACAGGCAGTCTGTAAAACACCCCATATCTAAATCAAATTTGTCAGTCACATTTGTGTTGCACAGCTAGGCTTATAAGGGCCCTAGTGCTCATTAGGCTAGTATACACCTATGAGCATAAGCTACCAGGAAAAACTGGATGTGCTGCCCTTGTATTCAGTATCTTATAGACTTCTGAGGGGAGATCTATGCTTTGCTATCTGAGCCATTAGAGACCAAGTAGTACAGTATCTTTTGTATATCCACAAATCAAATAGTTCCTCAAATACCAGTCCAAGGTTCCTAAATATTCAACAGTAGCTAGATAAAACAGTGTCTTCCCCACCTCAGGAGTAGACTCTCGTTACATTTTAAGCAGTGTGATATATCATGTTTCTTCAAATTGGAACTAGACAATTGGATAGGCATTCACAAATTCACCCCTGGCTTAACTGGCCTGGTCCTTCTTGAAGGAGTAGGTTCAGTTTGAAAGTAGCCACTGGCAAGGCCTAAATGTCCACAAGACTCAATTGTCTTGTCTTTCCTACAATCCTGTGATCTTACACCAGGCTGCCTGTTGAAAAGCACTAAGCATGCACTGATGGACCAGCACCCACAACTGTTAAACATGAGCTTATCCACTGACTTTGTCCCTGAGGTTTGGTGCACAGCACTTGCAATGTCTCTTCATAAGCCCAGCCCCATCTCAGACCTCAGGTATTACATATCCATCAGCCTGATGAATCTCACCTGCAAGGCCATGAAACAGGTCATAGCAGGCCTGATAAACTATGATCTAAAATCTGTTATAAGACTTTACCCTCATCAGTTTGCCTTTGCAAAGGATAGATCCTTTCTAATTAAGTCTGATAACTTGTTTTGAGGGGGCAAAGCAAGTGTGGATAGTAGTCATGCCATCTTTGTACTATACCTTGACCCCCCAGGTCATTTGATGCTGTACCGCATTCTAACATTATAAACAAAGTAAATGCTGTTCAAACTGATCCATATGTAGTTAGGTGGATAGCTATTTGAATTAGGAACAGAACCCACACTGTGAGGGTGGTAAATATGTCCTCAGAGAGTGTGAAAGTGACTAGTGGGGTACCACAGGGTTCCATGCTGGAACCGCTGCTATTTAGCATAAACTTCTCTGATCTCCGAATCAAAATCAGAAACTCTGGTTAACAATGTTTGATGGCGACTGTAAACTGGGAGAAGCCCCTTCTGATATGCATAAGCTCATAAGCTATGAAGTGAAATTATACGTGTTAATGACCAGTGTGCTGAAAACAGGAAAAACTATATGCTAAAAATGCAACATTGCTGCATTTTGGCAAATAAGTGCTCAAGCTAGTATAGAAAACACCCTACTCCAAAATGAAGATGCAGGACCAGACCTTGAAACATGGGTCAATAACTTCCTCTCCTTTATTTATCAAGTTGCAACAGTGGTCAGGAACTCCTTCTATCTAGCATAGCTGTTCAAAAAGATTATTTTCTCTAGATCCTTACCACTCTAAATTCTGCACTGATCTGGCCCATCATAGCACACAATGTCACTTTGAGATCTGTCTTAATAAACATATAAAGCTGTTGAAGTGACCTTAGAGGTTCTTGTCGAAAAAAACTAAGGGCCTAAATGACCTGAGCTATCAGGAGAGGCTGGAGGCCTTGTCATTGTATTCAGTGTTATATAGACTCCTTAGGGACAATCTGTGCCTTGCCCTCTAGGCCAATATGGATATGTCAGTCCATCTTATTTCTCCACAAATCAAACAGTCCATTAAACACTACAACCAGGGATTTGAACCTGCTTCAGCAAATAAACAAATAACGGTGAGAGACAGATTTGTCACACAATGACTGCCCCTTCTCTGGAATAAATTTCCTCTTCAGCTCAAGCAAAGTGACACATTATCTTCCTTTAAGAAGGAATTAGCCAATTGGATTAATATTCATAAATTTACATCCTGTATGACAGGCCTATGACTCTAACAGTGGGTTCCCGCAAAGCATAAATGGCCACATGATTTAGTTGTCTTATACATTCTATGATTCTGTGATGTTCCAATTTATTCCTTCCCTGCCCCTTGTAAATCACAGCTGATTATAATCAGTCAATAATGCCAGACAGAGTTTCATTCTTTTTCTAGTTCAGCAAGTACATCATGATGCAAGACTTGTTTCTCTTTTAATTTATTAAGTGACTCATTATAACATTTAGCAAATCTCTGGCATGATCTTGTGTTCCTCCTAGCTTTATCAGAATGTCTTGAGCAAGTCCATTGACAGTTAGGAGAAGCCACACACACACACACACACACACACACACACACACACACACACACACACACACACACACACACACACAAAACATACACTCCTACTCTCACAATTTCCAAACTAACCCACCAACTGAGATCATCCAGGCAGAGACAAACAAAAACATACCCACATATGTATGAGCCCAGCCATATTCCTACAGACATACACTCACACACACACACACACACACACACACACACACACACACACACACACACACACACACACACACACACACACACACACGCACACACGCACACACATATACACACACACACACACACACACACACACACACACACACACTCACACACACTGCCACACATATAGACACACTCACATGCACACACTGCCACAGATGTACACACACTCACATACACCCACACCATGATATCTCTGCAGATGTTTACCCGATCTTACCTTTTATTTAATCTCCCCATTGACTACCATGGGAAACTTCAGCTTTTTCAGCATGTTCATTAACATGGCCAGCCATATTAATTTACACAGGCATTTACAGGGGAGAGCACATGGCTAATTATCTTAGGCCATTCCCCTAGAATGTCTCCTTAGAACTGAACATGGCTATAGAGATGGTCCACTTTGGTGATCTTATAGCTGTGTTAATGTTTACCAAAGGCCACTGGCAGTAGTCCTTTCTGAATCCCAGTTGTGATCTACGTGGACTTCAGCAAAGTTTTTGACTTGGTCTCACACAGGAAGCTGCAATGAAAACTGGAGGATTTGAGAGTACGATCAAGACTGAGGAACTGGATTGTTTCACAGTTGTATAGTAGGTCACAAAGAGTTGTGGTCACAGGGACCATTCTCCAATGTTTTTGCCAAGCCTTAACTGGATAACATTTCAACTTGTTACTTTTCAAATTGGTGATCAATTATTGCCATAGAAAGTCACTACTGAGTTGTTAGGAAGTGAAGTGCTTTGTATGGTCTCTTCTCTATGGTAGTGCAACTGTGGCATTAGTATATTTAAGTAAAGGAGTGAGGGGCACGATCTGCCACATAGAGGAGAGGGGTGATCTAACCCCCCCCCCAAGAATACTTTTTAGAGTATTTTTGGTGAGCTGCAGCAGAAATACAAAAGTGACATACAGGTCTGTCCTGGGTTCAGTTCTCATCAGTGTGTTTCTGACACATATTTAAATGAATAGTGAACCAGAGCAACCTTTTTCCTAATGATACAAAGACAGGTGCAGCAGTGGAGGGTGGGGTCAAAAGTAGGGGAGTCTTTGAAACGGCTGATCGAGGGTGAAGTAGACAGTAGGGAAGTCTTTTGAAAGGCTGATCAAGTCGGCAGTATGACAGCAGATAAGATTCAGTACAAACAAATGCAAAGTACTCCACATAGGTCACAGCAACCCTGGTGTGAAGTTATCAACTAGGAGGAGTGGAAATTATGGTAACAGAGCAGGAAAATGATCTGGCAAACTGGTGATGTTAACCACAAAATGACTATACTACCAAAATAGAGTGAGAGGGCAAGGACAGAAACATAACAAATATTAAGGTGTACGATCAGAGGGATAGACTCCAGAAGCAATGAGATACTTTTTTCACTCTACGCAGTCAATCACACAGTCCCTTGAATTCTGTGTGCAGTCCTGGATGCTGGACAATAAAGTGAAGTGGACATCAGGCTTCTGAAATTTAGGAGGAAACCATCAGAAAGTTTTATGCCATGGAATAAAAGAGATATGACTAGAGACCAGAAGAGCTAGAACTCTTCTTATTTGAGACCAAACTAAATAGTGCTGCACAAGACCATGTCAAAGAGTTGTAATATTTATTTTGCATCTGTTTATACTGAATCTTATATGTTACAAGTGACCTTAGTATTGGAGTCTGGGGACCTTGTTTGATGTCAAGGATGAATATGGAGATTTGGTTAGTTCTTTTAGGCTTGTGGATGCTGACCTAATATATTAACAATGAAGCAGAAATGGATTTCTCAGAGAAACTTTCATTCTACCAGCTAGTTACTGCCTTCAACTTCATTTATGGTAAAGAGCTGTGGATAGTGACCAAAACAAGGATAATCTGGCCAAGCAGAGAAATAGGGTTTCTCTGCAGAGTCAGTACCTTATATCTATGACAAGATGATATGGGAGAAATGTAGATCACAGCCATTATTATTCAGAAATCGTTTTTATCTCAAACATCTACTGTTTCACCACCAAGTGGTAACCTCATATTTGTTGCTCCTCCAGAATTTCTCTGCAATAGGTTTCATGCACACCCTCCCCTTTTTTTCACTGCCTATAACTGCCTTATGTGATGCAAGAGAATGAACAACACATTTGCCCAAGTACCCGCTGTTTCACTTTGAAGCAGCCAATCAGTAAACCAGTTAGCCAACAATTACTACAGACAAACATCATTGCTTCAATAATGCTCCATCAGTATGGTATACAAATATTAGGTGATTCATTTTTTTGAATGTAGACCCACAGTTATCATATTGGAAAGAGTCCACTCTAATGGAGAGGGGTGGTAATTGTTTTGTTTGTATAACTATGTACCAGGGCAGGATGTTCAATGGATAAAAGCCCTCTGCCACCATAACTATAAGGATGCTTTGTTAGTTGCATTCAAAAGAATGGTATACCTTGTACGTCTGCAAGTATCAGGTACTGTTTAGTCACACCATCAGAATCTGGACTTTAAAGCCCAAAAAAAACAGTTACAGTGCCTTTTTCAGCATGCCATAGCTAAAATAGATAACATCTCTATATGAAATAACATGTTGCCTTCACATCTTGCTTCAAATGAACATTGCAGTGGAAGCAAGTCACCTCCATCCACAGTAAACTGAAATTCAGTACAGTGGGAACCTGGATGTGATGGTCATAGCTATGTGAAAATGGGGTCATATAGACTGGCATTGTTTAAATGTTGGTTCTAGATACTGGCCCCTAATGAAACACTAATATTGAGTCACCAGGCACTGATCACAGTATCTCAGAGTAACCTGACTGTGATCCATAGCTGAGATTACAAAAACACAAATAACATTTTTTTTTGCATGAGACAAGCCTCCCTGCATAAATACATTACCTTAACACTCCTTCCATGCATGATCCCTTTTTCCCATTTTTTGCACATGGGGTCAGGATGTCAGTTCAACAGTGGCAGTCTTCTAGAGCCAATGTTCACACTGCAGAGTGGCTAGTCCTACTGTATCTGTCCTTTCATACCACACAAGTGTACACTCTGATACCGAAGGGCAATTTAGAGTGTCCAATCCACCTACTGCATGTCTTTGAAATCTGGGAGAAAAAAAGGGCACACAGAGAAAACCCACATGAACACGTGGAAGACATGCAAATCCACACAGAAGGCACCCAACTGAGAATCAAACCAGGGATTTTTTTTCCTCTGAGGCAACAACTCTAACTGCTGTGTCACTGTACTGCCCTAATACCCCTTGTTACTTTTATATGTTATCTCTAAAAATTGTTATGTCTTAAAGAAAAGAAAATTGCATACGGCAGTGCAGTCACTGTCTTTCTTGCACAAGCCCTGGGACTGCACATTAATAACTGACATTTTGGAGTGCCACTAACTAGTGTAATGGTTTTGGGCTTTGTACCTGCAGTATGTAAGGGCAATATAGTCATATATTTCTTTTTTTAATGGCTTTATTAAAAAAATAACTGATTAGCATAAGAAAGGAGATAGCTAACAGAGAAAGGAGACCGAGAGAAGCAGGGGATCATTATGTAATTTAACCTTTTGCAATGCTATAATACAATAGTTATAAGGCTATGTCAGGTAATTAAAAAAAACAGTAAGAGAAACAAAATAAAATGACAGCATTACATGCATAGAGGTGTCCTTTAATCATTAGCTGGGAAGCAACTGAGAAGGGTTCAGGCATCCTTATTACCTCATTAACTGTCTTGTGAGTTGTAAGAAAGGAATCCATTTACCGAAGGATGGCAGTTTTAGATTTATTTGATTTGTAAATAATTAATTTGACATTGCTCCATAACAAGGTTATGCAAGGCTAACACAGAAGATAAACCAAGTGTATTTCCATCTAAGCAATGTTTACATTCCCATATTTTAGTGTACAAATTTGCTTAATGCTTTAACAAAGATTTTAGTGTTTCGTGCACGAAGTGTGAACACAAGGATTAAAACAGATTTGTCTACTTCAGGTTAATTCTTGCAACCTTAATCCACAGTTTATGAAAAACCAAGAAGTCAAATGACAGATAAGCTGAAGATATAAGCTGAAATGTTTTCAAATGTTTATGTGATTGCTCCAGCTTTGATCAAATGGCTGAACAATGTTGATATAATAAGAGCCAAATTAAATATCAATAGTCTGGTAAAATAGATAAACAATGACACTTACCATGACTGTACACTTTTAGCAAATAAAGGAATAGCTAATAAATAATACCAAAATATGTGTACACCTGAGGTATAGCCAACTAAGTATCTAAATAGGACTCTGCACTGTGATGGTTGAAAAAAAAGTTCAGAGATATTGTGATATGAACATCGTTTCTTGCAGTTTGCCTGTTGTCAAGATCAAAGTACTCAAGAATCTAGTTCTTTCTGAGCAATTTAGGATGTAAATGCAGAAAAGATCATAAAGGCTTCTAAATTTAAATTACTGATGGAATCCTTGCTCAGATTTCAGTCTTTTTTTTTTCAATAATACTTCTTTATTATTTTTCACCTTAGTCATACAAACATTTGACAGAGAAATACACAGGTAATTTCCAAACAAGTCTTCTAACAACATTCTTACAACATATATACATTATTTACATGAATGCTTCCATATTTAGCATAAAGTACATATAAAGATTCTCTTCTGCAGAGATAGTATCTTGTAATACTATGATTCCTAATAGGGTTGGGTTTATACTATATATAACAAGGGAGTTTCCTAGATTCAGTGAATTAAGCCAATATAATATTGAAAATTTGTTCCCAAATCTTCAGATTATTTAGATGTTTGCTGTGGTTATTGATAACATATTTGTGGGCTAATATATGTTTTATCGCTAAGATCTTAAAGTTGTCCCATGAAGTTTGAGATGGGTTCAGCCAATTAGTAGCTATGTAGAGTTTCATTAACAGGAAAATATTCATAAGTATGATCATCTGGGATCTGGATAGATTATTTAGAGGAATATGTAATATCATAAATTCCCAAGGAAGCGTTGAATTTTGATACCCCATCTTTTGTAATTGTATTTTTAAGGAATTCCAAACTGTATATATACATTTACAGCTCCAGAACATATGTAAGAGGTCAGCAGTTTCATCTTTACAATATGGGCACTTAGGAGAATTTTTGGGGTTAAAATTATACAGGCTAAGACATGTATAGTAGGCATTATTGAATATCATGAGTTGGGTAAATGTTAACTTTTGTAAGATTGATTTTTGCTGTTAAACTAATTGTGTTTATTATTTTACTTTCTTCAACCAATGGTAGTTTTTCTTTCCAATACTTTGATAAGAGAAGGTGATCCTGATATTTGAAGTCTTTTATCATTTTATATGTGGATGTTATATATTTAGTACTTTGTAATAGGGCTTGCCATATTGAGGTACATTTCATTAAATCCTCTTTATTAATAGTTAAGTCTTTAAAGTAGCTTGTGGATAATTCTTTAATCTGCCTCAAAATCACTAAATATGACTTGGGGAGATTCATTTCCTGTCTTAGATCATGAGCAGAATAATTCAAATATGGGTATATATCGTGTAGGGTTAAGTTAATTATAAGTGGGAAGCTTTTAAGGTCTATAAGTTGATTATTAATTCTCAGGTTAGGGTTTCTATGGAAGGGTTGTAAAATCATCATGTATTGAAAGAGATTTAATGATCTGAAGAGATTTTGTAATAATGTTATTATACAGCACGAACTTCTTCTTCTTGTAACATTTGTTAATGTCTGGTATGCACTTCACAGATAAAGATTCTAGTTGTCTACTGATGTACTATGTTCTTCATCTGTAAATATGTTGTAAGTAATTGCTATGTAAATTGTTAACCACTATGTAATCCAATGTAAATACTGCCTGTTTATTTTAACTGTGGAGCTTTTCTCCCCGGGCCTCCGCTGAAAATGGACCTACGTCCAGTCGGACACTCCCGGTCAACAAATTTAAATAAATAAATATGTTATATAGATTTTAATGTGCTCCATTAGAGCATGTGATTTAATAATATCTCTGTTTAGGAAAGGTAATGATTTGGGATTTATATTCAGATTCTCAGCATGTTTGTAACTTAGTCTTATCCAGTTTGGGGACCATTTATTATTTCGTGTATCATAATTAGCTATCCTTAACATTCTATTGGCATTTATGATTAAGTAATATTTTTCAAAGTCAGGTAAATCTAGACCACCTCTATTTTTCGGGGTCATCAAATTATCATATGATATTCTAGTCTTCCTTGGTTCCCAAATAAATTTAGCAAATTTGGTGTGAATTTGTTTAAAGAACTTCTTGGGAATTCAGATTTCAGTCTTGACAATGGTTAGAATGTTGCATCTGATTTGATTGGTAACAATGTAATTTCTATAGTTAATTCTGAAAATTTCCATAAAAATGAAGTTCATTTTGCTGCTTCACAGATGTTCCTGTAGTATGGTTGCAACAGAATACTAGATGAATGTAACTATGTGCAGGCATTAACAAAAGAATACCATAAAATAACCTTTAGATTCTGAATATTAGAAGTAGCTAGCAGCTGAACAAAAGCCAGCTGGGAGGTACGACAATTGGTGAGCACTTATAACACTGCGTTTTACACAGACATTCTAAGAGTAATGAGGTCATCATATTAATTAAAGGAAATAGCCATATTGTCAGGCGGATGTTTGGCATTTCTGGTTCTAACATGCCACCTCTTAACAGTACCATAGCTGGTGTGGAGACATTGTCATATATTATGCCAAGAACGGTAAATCTAGTGAAAAAGCTTATAATTATAGATGTCACATGTGGAAACAACTTTGTGTACCTGCTCACACCATGATTAATGAAGTTACATTTCATCTGTAACAGCTTCTCGGTATAACACACACATGTCTTAGCCATTTTCTTAATTTATCTAAAAACAGTCTTAAATATATACTGGCATAATTAACTATGATAGAATGATAAACTCTGTTTTCCCCAGTATGACCTTGTCTGGTCCATCTTAGATTCAGTAACCACCATCAATGTCCCAGAGTGTCTCTTCATTTGCATGCTTTTGTGTTTCAGCAACCACACTGCAACAATGCCCCACTAGGAAGTCTATATACACATGGATACAGTAGGAAATATGCATCATCCCTTTTAAAATAACTCTCCTGCCTCCTTTTAGACACATTTACTGATTCAATGCGGCCTAATACAGAAGAGCTAAGGCCTACCTCTGGCTGAGCATTATGAAATGTCTTAATAACAAGAGGCATACAAGCAGTAAATCATATTTACACTCTGAGCTGGCAAAGAATAATTCATGTTAGTACAGTAACACTGCCTTGAAATAACTTATGCTAATGTTGTCATCTTTGTGGTACCAGGCACCAGAGAGATGAAGCCCTGATTTTACCCAGCTGTCCCTAATTCAACTAGGATCTTGAAATAATGGTGACATTAATGCAGAGAGGAGAAAGAAAAATTAGTTGGCAGTGTCTGCTTACTTCTCTCAGGTGTGCAGGTAAGGGGGACATGCTGGAGGTCTAGAATCTAAACTCTGTTAGTATTAATGCAGTCGGGAGAGAGAAGATTGATGGGGCAGTGCCTACTTGCCTCTGTCAAATGGACGGCAAGGGGCTGTGATGGAGGTATGAAGTCTAGGCTTTGGTGGTACTATTGCGGGGAAGAGAAGAACAAGGAGGCAGTGTCTGCCTGCTTCTCACACGTGGTGTGACATGTTGTAAGTCTGGCTCATTTCTAATCCTGTCCATCCTCGTCACACCCAATGCAAATCTTAACATGTTTAACTCTGTCATATCCAGCTCTGACTCCTGTCTTTTCTTCAGTGCCACTGTCTCCAACCCATACAGCATGGCTGGTCTCACTACCATCTTGAAAAAGAAAGAATTATATAATAATAATAATCACGCCATATATTTGTTTGCTTAGAGTATTCTGCAGTTTAGAAGACCACTGAAACAGCATAAAGTACAGTTGTATAAGTTGAACTTACCATGACAGTAAATGTTCAAATCATCACTGCTGCAGTAGTCTTAGCTATATAGATAACATCCTGCCAAAGAATAACAGCCAGCTAACTTCCAAAGCTTCAGGATACATTCCATGACCCCAAACTGGCAAGCAGCTCTAAGCTGATCTGACTAAAAGAAGTTTGGGTGCAAAGCCATTCAGAGTTTTCCTGCCAGCAGAGAGAAGAATGCTGAGGCCTGAAAGGACAATGCTAGGAACCATAAAAATAAATGTGTACACCCTAGCATAAAAGCACACAAAAAGACAAGGAGAATGGAGGGAGGAGGCATCTACTGCAGCAGTGATCATTCAAACATCTACTGTTATGGTAAGTTCAACTTACACAGCTGTAGCATGTGCCTCATATTGATCATTGCTACAGTACCTTAGCAATGTGGGGTAGATTACCATAGCTAACAATATTTGGGAGATGGAAGGAGAAGGGTCCTTAACTCCTGCAGACTGGTCCTAGGAAAGCTTGATCTAGACCTAGAGAATCAACCTTATAGTGCTTTGAAAAAGTATGTACACAGGACCATTAGACAGTTTCTAGAATACTTCCAGAATCCACCCCTTTCCAAAAAGCCATAGAAGAAGTAAGACCCTGGTAGAATGGGTCTTGACCTTGCCTGGAATAGATTTGCTATGGTGAACCTTAGACAACCATTTGAAAATAGTCTGTTTTGACACAGGTTGTCCCTTCTTCTTACATTCACAAGAAATGAACAATTGATCTGAATATCTGAAAGATTTATGTCTCTCAAGATAGTATCTGAGTTGTCTGTGGATGTCCAAAGTATGGAGCATCCTTTCTCCCTAATTATTAGGTTCAGGGAAGAAACCGGGGAGATGGGTAGTGCTTAATGTAAACTCAGATACCTCTTTAAACTAAAAGAAGGATTAGCTCTCAAAGAAACCCTGTTCCTCTAGAAAATGTGATATAGCTGACTCACCATAAGAGCATGCAACTCAGATACCCTTCTTGCAGAGGTTAGAGCAATCAGTAAAACTGTTTTTCATGTTAAGATTCTCAAGTCAGCAAGATTAGCGAGTTCAAATATAGTAAGTGTTCACTTCCCTAACACAAAATAAAGATCCCAAGGAGACCTCTTATGCAAAACCCCTTCCAGGAACATTTTGATATAAGACTACATTGAAAGAGAAAGATCCATGGGCAGACATGCTGAAATGTCCGATACATGAAACTTGATAGAAGAATAAAAGAGGCCATAGGATAGTAACTCACTTAAATATTGTAAAACCGGAGAACAACTCACCCTAAATAGGTGCTGGTTATATTGTTGGCACCAACTAAACAATCTTTTCCATTTGCTAATATATGATTTTCTAGTAGCAAGCTTTCCTGACACCATTAGTACGTGTTACATTTCCTCAGTAAACAGGTGCCTAAAGAGAATTAAGACACTCTCATCCAGGCATTCAATTAGAGATGATTGATGTTGGGGTATATCAAACACATTTGGTCATGAGTGAGTAGATCCAGTCTGTGAAGAAGCTTGTAGCAACTGCCCTTGGCCATTTCCAAAAGAAGGGAGAGCCACATTTGCCTGGGTCAGAAAGGAGTCACCAAAATGATCTTGGAGGAGTCCTTCGTATCTTCAGAAGTATCCTAGATGTTAGCGGAAAGATAAACAGGAACATTCCTGTACAAAGAAAAAAAAGGCATCTGCCTTTCAGGCCTTCTTGCATGGAGTCCTGGAACAGAATTTTGTCAAGAAATTAGGCAAAGAAGTCTACTTGAGGAGTTCCTCATTAATTCATCAAATTTTATAAGACCCCCGATCTAATTTCCATTTGTGAGGGTCTGCACTAGTCCTACTCAACTTGTCTGCCATGGACTTTTGCTCTGATGGAATGTAGGATTCCTGTAGAGTGAGATTGTGCTGCAAGACTATATCCCAAACTAACATGGCTAGTCTGTAAAGGGGGTACAACCTAGTTCCCCTTCCTTGTTGATGTACTACATAACTGTGGTATTGTCTGTAACCACCTAAAGAGGTCTTGGAGACCAAAGATTGTTCAGAGAGTTGGGTGCCTTGATCAGTGCAAGCATCGCCTTGATATTTATGTGCTTGCATTTGTCCTTTGGTGTCCCACACCCCCTGCACTTTTATCCCCCCAGAAATTGCTTCCCAAGTAAAATCTGAAGTGTCTGTGGTGACTAACTGCTTTGGAGCAGGGAGAGCAAAGGGGTGTCCTGGATTTAAGGATATGTGTTGTCTCCACCAAAAGATTTCTCTTCTGACAAACCCCAGCACTGGGTTCTGAAAAGAAAAAGATTGTTGATGCTGGGATCAATCTTTCTCATGTGGGGTCATGGCAGGATATCATGAGAGTCATACATGCCATGAGACTCAAAATCCTGAGGTATTCCTTCACAGTGACTGAAGTCTGCACAGAAAACATTAGACATAGATCAAGATAAAGATCCATTGTTTCCTTATGGAAGAAAAACTCTTTGAACTGAGATGTCTAGTTAATACCCCTGGAACACAATACTGTATGAGGGAGTAAAGAAGCAGTTTAGAATGTTCTCTTGGAATGCCAGTTTCTGCAAGAAATTTCTCACCCAACAAAAAAATCCTGACATCTTGAAAAGACTCTGCAAAGATAAGCAAGTCATCTAATTAAGAAAAAAATGTGGATACCCTGTCATCTGCAGTGGCAGTGAGCTATAACTGCAGCTAGACACTTTGTGAGCACTACTGGTACTGTGGATAGTCCAAAGAGTAAGGCAGAGAACTGATAAAGTGATTCAGACACAGAAACCTTAAGAAGTATCTGAAGTTTGGATGAATAAGGATATGATGATAAGCATCTTTTAAGTTTAGTGTAACCACGAAACCTGAAAGGAGAAAGAGAGGTAACAGGTTGTGAAATGACAATATTTTGAATTTGGGCACTATCATCAGCAGATTTAGAAAATAAAGATCCAGAAATGGTCTCCAAGCATTTTCTTTCTTTGACACTAGGAACATCCTTGAATAAACAAATTTCCCACCTGGGAAGTTGGAACTGGTTCTATCACTCCTTGGGACAGCAGGTAATGAGGAACAGGAGGAAACAAAATAATCTGATATTCAGGATGAGGGATGACCCCTGGAAAGGAGGAATTTCCTCCCACTGTCACCTGTAACCTTGATGAAAGAGTTGCAGAACCCATTTGTCTGAAACAATCTGTTGCCAAGGAGAAAAATGGAGATTCAGACTTTCTTGAAAAGAAAAGTGGCCAGGATGGGAGGGGGTCACAAGGTCTCTTGAATAGCCATTCAAACTTGTTGGAGTGTCTTTGGTTTTGGGAGATTTCCAAATTCATTTTGGAACCTCCTTGCCATTTCTTCTTAAATATCTCTTTACCTGAATTCTGTTGAGGCTATTTATTCTGTATTTTTTATTTTTATTTTATTTTATTTATTTAATTTTTTTGCCAAAATTGGATGAGGAGAAAAAAATCCCTTGGACAACTTGGAAAAGGAAGGCTGAAAAATGTTAGAAATTCCCTGGATCAGCTTGACCCCTTCATATCTTTTTTGATCACCTCTGCAATACAGGGGCCAAACATCTCTTTCCAAGGGAGAATTTAAAATCTCATTTTATATCATATGGAAGGTTCTGAGAAAGCAGCCCAAACCTCTTTAAATATTACCATTGACAATAACTCCAGAAGAACTATCAAAATAATCATACACACTTTGCAAACAATGAGTAGTGACCTGTGCAACAGAAGAAACTAAGTTATTTAAAGCACATTTTTCTTCATAAGACGAAACTGCAAATAAAACATTCCTTATACTTCGATAGTTTTCATAAAAAAATTAACATTCGACTCAATGACAATTCAAAATTCTGAAAATTTAAGTTGTAGAAGAACAGACTGTTCTCCCATCCTTATTAAAAAGAGTAGGGTTGCAATTAAGTGCTTAGTAGCAGTGGAATCAATTAAGGGTATACCTGCTGGATCAGGTCCGGGAATAGCATATATAATTTAAAAGACTGAGGAACTTTATACATCCCATCTGCCTTTTTAGGGGCAACTGGCTGACTATCAGAAAAAAGCTGCAGGCAATAAGACCCACAACCTCTAAAATAGACAAGACAGGAGGAATGGGTGTTGGTTCTGGAACATCCTTCTGTAACAACTCATAGTATTTTCTGAGAGGGCTGAGAAACCTGAGTGTTCTCCCACTGAAAACACTAGCACATTCTAACAATAGTCTCAGGGAAGGAGAAACCACCACAGGGAGAATCAGAAACTGAGCTCTCCTCTGAGTCTTTATGAGAAATTTGAGGGCAAAACTCAAGATCCATCCCTGCATTTTCCTGTTTAGATTTAAAGTTTTGAATCTCTTCAGTAAAAGAGGAATCCCTCTTTCTTTTACCTTGAAACAACTTTACAAGAAGGATCAACAGCCTGAATCAAATCCTGAGCCAGGCCAGTACATTACTCCTACCCAAAGAAATTCAAGGAGGGGCAGACATACTGTATGCTTGCTTTTCTGTTTCTTTTTGATTGGAAAAATGGGACATTTGTGTTACTAATGCTGCTTTCCCAGGGACGGGCACATGCATTCTGACACAACAGGGAAACATTCCCTGTTCCCTCTTCCAGAACTGACAACAGTGGCTCTCCTTTGCCCAATGAGAGGATTACAATAGCTGCAGAGGATGTGGCTAACACTTGGTCCATAGTGACTGCATGTGCTACACCAGAGGTATCAGCGATAAAAGATGAGTGGTCTGAGGTACAACAAATGGCCATAACAGAGTCACCCACCTATTGCTGAGGCAAATTGCTAACCTGCTGTGGTGACAAAGGCTGTTTGTTTAACTTTTTTTTTTTTTTTTGACTGGAAGAAGGATTGACTGTGTGACCGGTAGTCTGGTCAAACCAAAAATGGTGCAATGGTACCACTTTCCTACAGAAGACAAGCAGCAAATGCTGGTAAACCTATCAGTCCACAAAAAAATACTTTTTCGACAGAAAAAAGCACAGTAAAAAGCTCTTTAAAATACTATGGCAGCCCCTCTTCAGAAAAATAAACACAATTTCTCCACAGAAAACATGTTTTCAGTTAGTTTATACTTCTTTGAAACTGAGAAAGAAATGAGTGCTTTGTTTAAAAGAACATTACGATCTTGAGTGACTCTGTTAAATAACAATACTCCTAACTTTGAAATAACTTCCCTGAAGAGGAAAGTATTAAAACATTAACAGAGCTTAAGAAGACAGAAGTTTTTTTTTCCCCCAAAGAGAACTTATCTGTCCAACAAAGGAAAGCACAAGGCAATCATTGATTTTCAAAAGCCTCAGAGGAGCGTACTCTTGTGCGGCACTAAAGCTCTGAAGAATTTTGCACCCAGACTTATCTTTTAGTCAGCTCAGCTCAAGCTGCTTGAGAGTTTGGGCACATGCAAAGTGCCCTGAAGCTTTGGAAGCTAGCCAGATGTTATATTCTTGGTAGGATATAACCCATATAACTAAGGTTACTGCAACAGGGATCAATATGAAGAATGTGTGGGTGTTCCAGAACAACAGTGAGTGCACAAGTTTTATTGCACGGATTTATCTGTGCATGCTATATTTTTCTTTGTAAGGTGAATTTGAAACAGTATGTTGGATTGCAAAGTTTACAAAGAGACTGATTTTAGTGCTATTGTCCTGCAGTAAAGTTAATGTCAGTTCTTAAAAAAATAATGTTTGTATAAATATGGTTAATTTCAGAGTAGAGCATCTTTTCAAACTGATATTTTTGGCATTTTGCAGGATTATAGGTAATGGTGTTTGTTTAGAAGTATTAAACAGTTAACATTAACTAGTTCCATAGAGCATGCTACACAACTTATTTAGGGGTTTGCCAAATGGTAGCATAACTAGAGTTGTAAGCTGTGGTTTTTCTAGTGTTGGTTAACCTTGGAACATTAATCAGAAAAAATTCTTAACACTGAATGCGTAATATGCCCTTCAAATGTAGAACAGTGAGAAACATGTACTTTTTAAGACTCAAAATGAAGAACATTCCTCATAATGATGTCACTTATTTTTATTTAACATTTGTTAACTGGGAAAGTCTGACTGGGACAGAGCCCATTTTCAATGGAGGTCTGGGGAGAAATGCTGCAGACACCTGTTTTTGGAATGTGGGAGGAAAACAAACCACCCAGAGGAAACCCACATGAATGCAAGGAGGACATTCAGACTCCACACAGAAGGCACCCCAGCTGAGAATCAAACTGGAGAACCACTTGCTGTGAGGTGACAATGCTAACCTCTGCCCCACTGCACTACCAAGGAGAGGTATGAGTAACAATAATGGGTTTTCTACATATTATTTTTAGTTTTGCCCCTGTTTGTTGAGCAAAGAATTTGAGAGCTGTGGCCAAGATGATATGCAGCAGCTTGATGTTACACAACTTCTGTAACGTTCTGAGATCTATACAAATACACTGGTGATGTCCAGTGTTTTTCATTTCTTCCTTGGAAATGTGGTACACAGGTATGGAATATATTACTTTGGCTCACTGTTCTCCATAAAATGCCACGTTCCTAGTGTTCACATGGTTAATCCAGTCTGTTGCACCTCATGACAATCCCTAATTACCTAATGCCACCATCATGTCTACCAAAATTTTACAAAATGCTATTAGAAATTAACAGTTCCAGGTAAAGATGTCAAAAACTTTTGAGTATAGTTTCTTTATAAATTCACTTAAAAATGCAAATCAAAATCATTAAAATGAAATGCATCAGTTTAACTAAACCTAAATACAGGTAAATGAAAAAAAAATGTATTTGATGGTAAAAATATGACATCCCTGGTCTCTGCTGAAAAAGAGGTCTTGTTTTACCCATTTAGACAATCCTGGTAAACAAATACAAAAATGATATTGCATTTGTGGAGTACTGGGCAATATTTCACAGCATCAGCGAAGATAACATATACTTACACATTTTCTGCATGCTTTGTGATTAATTCATGTTGTAGTCATTTTTATTTTTACTTAGAGTGGAGAAAACTGAATTTTTAGAGGGTACTATACCTGAAGACATACGAAGGACAATGCTTGTGTCTATATTGAAGACTAATAGTAAATTACATGGTCAAGGCAAGTTTAATTACCTCTTGATTGTTTGATGTGGTTAGAGAAATGCTGTTAAATTTTATCCTGTGTGCATCACAGATGACAGATCAATTCCCCATAAATGATCTGGTGTCGCATTGTGTAAAGGTTTAAAAATGCAAAGGAAAGTGATACTACAACTACATCTTATGACTAAGAATTTTCTGGATTATGATCTCTGACTGTCCACATAAAGAGCACACAAACTCTGCTGTTTAGATGGCAAGGATACAGGAATATGTTTATCAAGTCCAGTCCTTGCAGGCTTCTCTATAAAAGGAAAGCTTCCCACTCCAAAGTTTTTAACTCACTAAAAAGTTTACCTTTTAACAAATGTTTAGGCAAAAACGTTATAATATAAAGAAATGGTAAAAAATATGAATTTTGCATAAGTTACCTGGAGCCCAATATTCTGTTTACAGAATATTTTGAATATTCCATTAAAATTAAATTTAAATAAAAAAATGTTAAGTAAACAATATTGCTATGGTACCCCTAATAAATGTAATGATACAAGCTTAAGGTGTTTGTTCAGTAAATTCATAAGTATATTTACAGTACTCCTTCTCTAAACAGTTATTATCCACACAGGCTTGAAATGGAATGCTTTTTGTAAATGTTTAACATTTATTGTGAGTACATTGAGAGTATTTTTTCCAGTAGATTTTAATGCTAGACAGCATATAACCCTGGGTGATTTGAGACCTGATTGTACATTAACCATGTCTGATATAATATTTTAATTCATCGGATAATGTATTAAGTGTTACATTTTCAGTGTGGCTTATCATTTAAATGCCACACAAACTAAGCATAGCTGCCTTCCTTATTGGCACAACCAGTGTTGAATATTTGCCCTTTTACAAATGAGGAATTTTGTATGGACTACTATTTGTCCCAGTTTGTCCTGCAGGCAATTTTGTAGCATACTTTTTGTTTTTTAGGTTCATAGGTTCATAGGTAGGTACTAGGATATCTGCCCGAGGGCATTTATAAGCCTAGCCAGAGTGTGTCAGCTTTCACCGCCCCATTAATTAATTAACTGAGCCTCTGCCAAGAAGAGCCAATGAAGTGATCCCAGGGGTGTATTTTCTGTTACCCATCCACTCGTCAAGGTTTCTCTTGAAGAGTGTTAGTGAGGGGCTCTGCCTAATGTAGTTAGGAATTTTGTTCCAAAGCATGGGGAGTCTCTGTGACAGGAATCTATCCCTCCAGCATGTTCTATTTATTGTTGTGGTGAGGTTTAACTCACTAGAGCGAGTGGCTCGCAGTGACTTGGATTTCTTTAGGTGGAGCATGTCCATCAATTCTGAGTTGGACATGGCTTTGTAAGTCAGGCAGGAATCACCTCTGAGTAAGCGATATGCCACTGAGTACAGCTGGAGTTTTTCCAGTCGGGCTGCATAGAACATATGTTTGAGGCCAGTAATCCTCTTGGTGAGGTACGTTTGTGGTCTTTCCAGCTGTTGGAAGTGTCTTGTGAGATACATCCCAAATGGGGCATTGTACTCTATGATGGGTCTGATGAGTGACGAGTAGAGGGGCACTATAACCTCTTTATTTCTAGATGCGAACCCTTTAGTAATTAGATGGGCTACATAGAAGGATTTTCTAACTATTTTGGCAATATGATTGTCAAAGGAGAGATTACTATCTACCTGGGTCCCCAGATCTCTTATTACCTCTTCTGTATTAAGGGGGCTACCACCTATGTGGTAATTCATGGGTGTTTTGTTTTTCCCAAACAGGATGACTATGCATTTTTTGACATTTAGCTTGAGACCATGACTTTGACACCAGGTGTCCGTCTCAGTAAGGCCCTTTTGGAGAATGTCCATGTCAGTTAGAGAGTCAATTATGGCTCCCAGTTTGCAGTCATCGGCGAACTTAGTTAGCCATGGTCCTCCTGTGTTTGCCTGTACTTCTCAGAAGTATATGGCGAACAGTAGGGGTCCCAGGACCAAGCCTTGTGGGACACCACTTGTGACTGGTTTAGAGTCGGACCTGGAGCCCACTATTCTTACCATGTGAGTTCTGTCTGTAAGCCAGTTGGCAACCCATCTTGTGATGTAGGGGTTTATGTTCAGGCTGGTGAGTTTTTCTATAATTCCAGTGTGGGGTAATGGTATCAAAAGCCTTGGCAAGGTCAAGGTAGGCTGTGTGAACTACCTTCCCCTCATCTATGGCCTTGGGGACTGTCTCGAAGAAGTCAATCAGGTTTAGTAGGCATGATCTGCCCTTAACAAAGCTGAACTGGGTCAGGTCAAGTGTTTGGAGGTTCCCAATGTCTTTGTTAATGAGTTCCATGATAATGTGCTCCATAGCCTTGCAGACCAGGCTAGTCAGGCTTATGGGGCAATTGTTACCAGGGTCAGTTGTGGCCCTTCCTTTGTGGAGCAGAATAACTGTTGCTGTGTGCCATTCTATGGGCACGTAGCCTGTGAAGAGGCTGAGGTTGAACAGTGTGTTTAGGTGGGGGGTTAGTTCGTACTGTAGTTCATGCAAGATGCAGCCTGGGACACCATATGGCCCCACTGATGCTGTGCTTTTGGCTTTTGAAAGGGCTGTTTTCACCTGTGCATCTGTGATTTCCTGGACACTACACTTTTCCGGTATTGTTGTGGGCTTTTTTTTGGGGTCAGAGGGGGGTGAAGTTTGCACTGAATCTATCTGCCAGGATGTTGGCAATATCAGTGAGTTCAGTATATTTTGTGCTATTTTGCACTAGCTCAGAGCATATGTGTGAGTTGCCACTTAGATTCTTGACATAGCTAAAGAAGGTTTTCTGGTTATCTTTCGAATCCTTGGCTATTTTTCTTTCGATGTTAGCCTTGGGGGATTTTATGAGGGACCTTAGTTTCTTACTGATAATGATCAGGGATGTCTTTTCTTCTTGGGATTTGCTTTTTATCTGAACTAGTTTCCTCCTTCTATTGTATAGCCTGTTCATGGCAGGGGTCCACCAGACTGGTTTCCTTCTTTTAGGGGAGTGAGTCTTGGTTTTGCTAGGGATGGCACGATCCATGCATCCTTGTAGGTGCTCATAGCATACATTTGTAAAGGTTCCTGCATCTTGGACACTGTTATCCTTTAATGTGGGGGGCTGTGTACCTTACCACCTCTGTCTTAAGTAAGGTGAAGTTTGCTATAGAAAAGTTTTTCACTGTGGTTTCCTTGGTTGGAGGTGGTGGTGTGGTGTGGACATCCAGAGTGATTAGTTTATGGTCTGATCTAACCAGTGATGGGTTGACCTCCAGTGTGGAACACCTGTTGCCCATGTTGGTGATGAATAGGTCCAATATGTTTTCACCTCTGGTAGGGGAGTTTACCAGCTGATCCAGGGCATTTGAGTTGATAAATTCCAGGAAGTGCTGGACCTGGGAGTTTGTACTTGAGTAGTTTTCCCAGTTAATGGTAGGGTAATTGAAATCGCCCAATATTAGGGTGTTCGGTAGGACCTTCCTGTTTTCCAGTGTCTCCAGAAAGGTGAAGTGGTGGTCCTGGGTCATGGAGGGTGATCTGTAGCAGGCCACAATTTGCATTGCAGATTTGCCTGATGTTAGTTGCACATGGATGATCTTAGAGGTATCATGCTGCTCCACTAACCTGGAGGTGTAGGTATCCTTGATGAATATGGATACACCCCCTCCATTTGTGTTTCAGTCCATGTTCTGTGGCCAAAATGTGTGGTATGAGTTGTAGCCCGGTAGTGCTGGGGTGGTCTGTGGAACCTTGAACCAGGTTTCAGTTACTGCACAGATGTCGATGTTCTCCATACTGAGGAGTGCTTCGAGCATGTGCATTTTGAGATTTAAACTCCTGGAGTTGAGTAGCATAACCCTCATTTTTTTATTTGTGCTGTTTATGGAGGTGGGTTTGACTTTTTTGCCTTGCCTAAAAAAGGCACTATGAGGACAGCAAGAGCCTTGGCCAGTATTTGAAAGCCTAGGGGTGACAGGTGCAAGCCGTCTCTTGTGAAGCAATGAGGCTTGTCGAGCATGTCATCCCAGGCTGACAGACACTGGATCCCCTTTGAATGACATCAGAAGCTTAGCCAATTGTTGAAACTGATCATTTTTTCTTTATACTGCGGTATCATTCTTGGTGAGGGTAGGATGCTACTCAGGATCAGGGTCATACCTGCCTGGGCTACATGATCAGAGAGCTCTTCCATGTCTCTTTTCATGTAGTCCAGTGAGGTACGTCTCAGGTCATTCACACCAACATGAACAATGACAGAGTCATGTTTGTACCTGTTCTGGAGTGACCTGCGTGCTTGTGTTATGTGGCAGATTCTGGCTCCCGACAGGCAGCTAACAGTAACCTTCTCTTTGTCCAGCCTAGTCAGTGGGACGTTAGTGTGCCTGACTATAGAGTCACCTATTACTAGTGTGTTAAGTATGTTATTTTGCCTAAAGGGCTGTGATTGTGCGGCACACTGATTTTGTGTTTTATTTGTTGTCTTGTTTGTGACTGGAGGTGCAGGTTTTTTTAAATACTGTGAAACTGGTAATGTGAGCTACTAAATAATCACACACACACACACACACACACACACACACACACACACACACACACACACACACACACACACACACACACACACAAACACATAAAACTTCATATGACTTAAGAGTTCAGTGCAGTGTTTTGGTTTTCCATTATACTTTCAAGGACTATCAGAAATATTCATAGTAATTTCCTATATTATGTAATGTTCAGTCCTTACTGGCTGACTGTTATCCTGTCTACACTTTCTGCTTACATATTCTTGTCTCCTTCTTACTATAACTTGCGACCAGTCTACACTTAATTACATCTTCTGCTTTTTATAACTTTCACATTCACTTCCTACACAAATGCCCCTGTCCTCATTTACCTTTTCATTATCAAAGCACTACTACTTTGAAAGCTACTAGATGGCTACAATTTTGGAAACATCAAATATTGAAAACTGTTTCTGACATTTACTGATTGATTTGCAATTTAATATTTTTATCTCATTGTAAGATGTCTTTATTATGCAAGATGTGTAAGAGTAAGAAGGAATGGGATTTAAACTGGAGACACTCCCTCCTCGGCTTAAGTAAGCAAATGAGATTTCTTGTAAAGTCCTCCAAGGCAAACTTCGAATCCAAGTTAGCTTCCTCAACAAAGGACAACCATAAGGCGTTCTTTGATTACATCTGTAACCTAAAATGTAAGGCTCAGATGTGTGCCAAACTGGTAGTAAATGGTAACACATATACTGAGCTGGTGGATATAGCTAACCTGTTAGCTGACAGATTTGTTGAAAACTTCACTCCCTTGTCCCCACCACATGTAAATCATGACATCCCTACCACCTGTCCCCTACTTTGTATTTCTAAAGAGCAGGTCATAAATGCCTTCTCTAAGACCAAAACACAGCAATGTTCCTGCAAATTAGCCCATCAATGGCAATACACTAAATACACACTTGTGTTAGAGACTGGGCACTCCGGTTGACAGTAACCTTGCCTTTGATCACCATGTTTCCACATTGGTAGGAAGGGCATTCTATATGGCTCATCTCATAAGTAAGGGCATTGTCTCAAGAAAATGAGAAATTATCACCTCCCTGTGCTCTTCACTCATTAGGGCAATAATTGAGTGCAATGCCCCTTTTGGTATATACCTTTCAAAACACATGCAGCAATTGGAGAGACCACAAAGGTTCTTCACAAGGAAGATTCAAGGACTTCAGCAGCTATCCTAAGTGGATTGGCTGAAACCACTGTCACTTTATTCTGTTTCATACAGACTACTAAGAGGCAGTCTCTGCCTTCCATACAAGGTGATCTCTGACCCTGCTTTATTGGAAATGCTGCACATCCGCAAGTCAGATGGCACATGGGTTACTTGCACTAAGGACCTAAGCCTGGTATGTGACATCAATAGAAACTACTGGATGGACAAATTTGTCTCCCAGAGGTTACCACACCTTTGGAACAGACTCCCACTTCCTGTCAAACACAGCACCTCATTGGCCCTCTTCAAAAACAGTCTGGAAGATTGGATGGGTAAGTGTAAATTCACCCCGGGGGTTCCACCTGTGTCCCTCTTGGATGAGGGCAATACGTGCTGATTGTGGTAACAAGGGTAAATTTGGCTAATCTTTTAAGGGCCTTCGGTGCAAAAAGCTTAGTAACTTCCTATGATCCTATGATCTTATGTATGTCTGTATAATTATACAATATTTTACCTGGCACATCTTTTGTCTAATTATCATCCTACTACAGCTATGATGTATTGTATAAATGATTTTTTTTCTCAGTTTATTTTGGAGTTTTTATCTCCAGCCTTCCAGTGGAAAGGGGGTCTTGCATATCCCAGTCAGATAATCCTAGTAAAGAAATGCAATATATGAATAAATAAATAAAGTGTGGTCCTCAGAGCTGTGAGAATTAAAGCCCAATTACAGGAAATATATACAAATATCCAAAATTGCTACATTTTAGAGTGTTCCGCCCTTCTCTGAGGTACTTCAGTGTTGGAGCTAGTATATAGCAGAGGTATAAGGTTTCCACTCCCCATACATCACAAAAATGCTTTACTATATAAGAGTAAGTTTTATACTTTGCTGCTATTTTATAAGGATCGTGCTTAATTTTTTGCAGATCCAGGACTCACAGTATTAAACTTGCAATAAATTTCCCAGTATCATTCATTAGCTTAATGATAGGGCAACAGAATGACAGTTCTGCATGAAAGGGATTTATGTGCCCAACTGGAAACTGAGCGTAGACCTTCAGAATACTAGTTACAGGGTAGTTTAGTTCAGAGGATTATAGTTATTATTTGTCAACAAGCTCTATCCTATAGTCCTAAGTCGGATTCAATTAGTCGCCATCTGCCTGGTGCGTAACTCTGAGCAAGACATTTTAATGGGAGAATGCCTCCAGGCTCAAACTCAAAATGGGTCTCAAGGCAGAAACAAAATGCAGAAATTAATTAATTAAATAACATAAAATGTTGGTGTTCTAGCCATTTGAACTATGGAGAGATATTGCATTCATCCTGAATCCTTAAAACCTGATCCTTTTTAGGTACCACAATCCCTACAGGTAGAACCAATCAAGCTCAGCAAAACTTCTCTGTTGTACTTGAAACATAATAATACTACTAATAATAATGATAATAATAATAATAATAATAATAATAATAATAATGATAATGATAATGATAATAATAATAATAATAATAATAATAATAATACTAATAATAATGATAATAATAATA